>NC_133132.1:60355583-60655583 GCF_048418815.1 Hemitrygon akajei | reverse complement strand
CAGAATAAGAGTTATGGTCACTCACCTATGACATGAAATTGGTTTTGTGGCATCAGTACAGTGCAAAGACATAAAATTTTAATAAATTACAAAATAAATAGTGCTGCAAAAAACAGGGTCATGTTCATGGGTTCATGGACCAATCAGAAATATGACAAAGGGAAGAAGGTGTTTCTGAATTACTGAATGTGAGTCTTCAGCTCCTGTATACCCTCCCCAATGGTAGTAATGAGAAGAGGGCATGTCCCTGAATGGTGAAGATTCTTACTGATGGATGCTACCTTCCTGAGGCACCACGTCTTGAGGGTAGTATCTGGGATGAAGTGGCTGAGCTTATAATCCTCTGTAGCCGCTTGCAAATCGTGCATTCGAGCCTCCATAGCAGGCTCCGATGCAAACAGTCAGAATGCTCTCCATTGTACATCTGTAGAAATTTGTAAGAGTCTTTGTAAGAGGCCAAATTTTCTGAAGATCTATGAAGTAGAGCTGTTGGTGTACCTTCTTTGTTATTATTGCAGTGCCCTGGTTCACATCTGTATTGTTATGCTGCAGGTATTTCATTTAGCAGCTCTGTAAGACCAGTTGTTCTGCTTTCAGCCTGTTTGGGTTAGTGTTGAAGATAAGGGATGATGTGGAATGTGTGCCACCCAATTAGTGGGAGGTTTTTCTTGGTGAGGAACAGTAAGGTTGCTTTTGGGTTTTTGTTCAAGAGGAGATGAGAGAGAAGTTGCTGGGGAGAGCCATTCATAGCATACGACCTGATGGGAGACCCATTTGTTCGAAATGGATTGCAAGCAACGTTCAGAAGGTGGTGTGGGCTTTCATGTTGACAAAGGGCCCAGCACATAAGTAACAGAGAAGTTCAAGATGAGCTCCAACTTGTGCACTTTTGACTGTTTAATTAGAATGGGCCCTTTTCTTTTTGTTATTCTTTATTAATCTTTTAGTTACGATTCATAAATATAATCATTTGCAGTGTACTGCCTGTTATGGACAATAGACAATAGGTGCAGGAGTAGCCCATTTGGCCCTTTGAGCCAGCACCGCCGTTCACTGTGATCATGGCTGATCATCCACAATCAGAGCCCAGTTCCTGCCCTCTCCCCATATCCCTTGACTTCACTATCTTTAAGAGCTCTATCTAATTCTTTCTTGAATGCATCCAGAGAATTGGCCTCCACTGCCTTCTGAGGCAGAGCATTCCATAGATCCACAACTCTCTGGGTGAAAAAGTTTTTCCTCAACTCCGTTCTAAATGGCCTACACCTTATTCTTAAACTGCGGCCTCTGGTTCTGGACTCCCTCAACATCGGGAACATGTTTCCTGCCTCTAGCGTGTCCAATCCCTTAATAAGCTTATATGTTTCAATCAAATCCCCTCTCATCCTTCCAAATTCCAGTGTATACAAGCCCAGTCGCTCCAATCTTTCAACATATGACAGTCCTGCCATCCTGGGAATTAACCTTGTATTCATTATTATTTTGTGGCATTAATTTGTAACAGAGTAGTGAATTACACAGCATTCACACAAACAGGGAGTTTGGGGCTGGTGGGGGGGGGGGGTTGCTCATGTCTCAATCTCACACGTTTGGCAGAGCCGGAGATTGTCTTCACTAGACATACGCAGCCGAGGAAACCCGAGTGTCTCATTACGGATTGATCTTCCGAGATGTTGACAAACAGGAACTTGAAGTTGTTCACCGTTTCCACCACCAACCCCTCAATGAGGACTGGTATTTGTTCTTCTGACTTCCCCTTCCTGAAGTCAACTAGCAGTTCTTGCTGATTCAGTGTGAGATGTAGTTGCAGTACCACTTCCACCAACTGATCTATCGCCCACTTGTGTGCCTCCTCGTCGCCATCTGTGTTTCTACCAGCAATAGTGGTATTTTTCTGTTGTTTGCGAAAGCTTTCTATACACAAATTGTGTGCAGTGTAGACTGCATTAAAATGGTAACTCTTCTAAATTTGGTGTGTACTGCTTTCCTCTGTGCCTGTGAAAAGTACTGCATTAAACAGGCACTTTCTTTCTCATATATGCTGGGAAATCACCAGATCCTTTTTCAAATACTTTTTGAATTTCTATTTCCCAAAACAATGCAGACAGCTCTTAAGATTAGTCAGGCAATGTTAAAATTAGCATTTCCGGTTATTGGTGAAATTATCTTAAAGCTAGTTTAACTCTGCTTTACCTGAATATACACCATTTATATTTTTCAGTATCATAGGAGTAGTTTTTTCAAAACTGAGAAAAATAGTCGTTTGCGTATTTTCCTGCAAACTTGCAAGACATGTAGAAAAGGTGCTTCAGTGCTACTTGGACTCTGCTGAAATACCTTCAGTCCAAGTGCTAGAAGAGAAAAAGCTGGCATGATGTTGCTCTCTACTTCCAGAATTGACCAAGCTGTGGGAGAGTTGGAATCAGTAATCAACAAGCTGATTTTAGGGATCAGCATCAATCCCAAACCAACGATATAATGTGAAGTCCAAATCTGCTGGATGAAGAATATATTTCAAAAGGTCATGATGATTGGAGGTAGAAAGCTTGAAGTCTGAATTACTGATTACTTTGGACAGCAAATATTTTACTTTCTGAGTACTTTTGGGTGTACCTGATGCATTTTGGGCTGCTGATCATGAAAATCACCATGAGATTTCCCTATCATGCACCATCTCTTTGAAATTGCGTGTATTTGTTAGTTCAATTTGTAATTCAAATCAGAGTAACTGATGATAAGGTTAAGCAATGCATTTCAAACAGGTCATCACTGACAGACATTTCGAAGAACTCGTGGGATTGGAGAAATTTGCATGAAAATTTTCTTGGCAACTACAGAGCACCAAACTATGTGCAGCTGGTTGACAATATACTTCAAGCATACAAAACCATGAAGTGCAACATGTCACTAAAGCTTTATTTTCTGCATTCCCATTTAGACTTCTTCCCCGCAAAAATTGGTACTGTCAGTGATGAGCCTAGTGAAAGGTTTCACCAGGAATATGCGGTCATGGAGAAATAGAGTCAGGGCAACTGGAATCCATTACTGCTGGCTGATTATTGTTGGACACTTAAGTGAGAAGTGTCAGCCATTGAGTACAACTGAAAATTTTTAATAAAACATTTTTAGTTTAGTTATGCAATTTACTGCATTATATGCATAAAATTTAATTTCTTGTTTCTCCATGTGATTCAAGTGATTCTCTGATTCAAGTGGTCTGAATTTATATTTGTGTTCAGTTTCAAGTGGTCTATCATAAACAACAAAAAATTCCGAGGAAGCAACACTTCGAAAAAAAGTTGTTGTCCGGTGTTATAATGTTGCATATTGCAAGTATACTTAAGCAAAAACATTACGACACAGATAAAGCCCGTTTCAACCAGACCATGTTGGCACTAATGCTTGTCATCACTTTCCTTCCACTGCATGTATTTTACTGAAATGACCAATATGTTTTTCTATTCCATAACCCCTCTTGTTCTTTGTACGACTGGACTAATTAATCAGTGTTTTATATGGGAGGGAACTTGGTGGGTGGATAATTCAATGAGAGACACCATTGCAGAGTGAATTTCAAATCAAGAAGGCAGCACATAGCCACTGATATACGGTAGAGGCAGCCACAACTTGGCAAAGCTCATCATGAGAACTTTTAAAGAATTATTTTCTGCGTAAGTAACATTCCTTAGGTTACAATAAAAAAAAACTGAAAAATGAAAGCAGATCTTAGTTTCTTCCCTTTGTTCAAACAGTAAAAGGAATGAGTTGCTTTCTTCTGAGATAGGAGTGACCCATGTTTCTGCAGGGTATCATGGCAACTGAATGACACAATGGAAAATCAAAGACAGTTGTGGTAATTGAATATATCAATATATATTTGTGTATTTAGTCTGGTTAAATAGTCATTGACATATCTATTTGCTCTCCATTGGGTGTGTTTTCAGATTCAGAACTCCTCCACCTACACATGCACACTGTTGCGTTGTTTTGCAGGATTACAAATGCCCAGCTTATGGATATTCTTAAATACAGTCAAGACCCCATAATATAACATTCAAAAGTCTGATATATATTGTACACTTGTTCCCACAAACAGCAGAGCCAGTTTTCTCTCTCTCAACACTGTTAGTGAATGCTCTGTTATAAACCTTATATGCCTTTGATGGTATTCATTACAATATTGTGGTGGTTTGAGAAATATTTGTGAATTTTCAGACATGCACACAAAATTGACTTACGGGCATCCGTAAAAATAGAACCTGTTCATTAGCCGAGGATGGCCTGCATTTGAACCTACAAATGTCATCTTAACTATCAGGATAGGTTATACTGGAACATGCCCAGTGTTTGGAAACTCACAACATTATCCCTATTCATAATACATAGGGACAGAATTAAGCCATTAGGCCCATCAAGTTTGCCCCACCATTCAATCTTGGTTGATTTATTTTCTCTCAACCCCGTTCTTCTCCCCGATCAATACAATCCCCCCCCCCCCCCCCCATTCTTCTAAGCTTAAACAAATACAGGTCAAAAGCCCTCAGACACTCCCCTTTCATTCCTGGGATCTTTCTCTTAAACCTCTTCTGGGCCATCCCCAGAGTCAGCACATCCTTTCTTTGATATAGGACTCAAAACTGTACACAGTACTTGAAATGTGTTCTGACCAATGTATTATAAAGCCTCAGCATTACATTCTTCCTTTTCTATTTTAGTCCTCTTGAAAAGAATTATGACATTGCATTTGTCTTCCTTACTACTGACTCAACCTGCAGGTTTAATTTTAGGAATCCTGTGCTTTATCACTTTATCACTTCAGACTTTTGTTTAGAAAATTCCTAAATTGCATGGGCTGGATACAGGAGCCTGTGTGTTGGCTTTTATTTTGGATCGTCTTGGGCCAGGAGTTTCTACGTGATGATAGGATGCTACATGAGCAGTAGGAAAGATTTGAGGTCATCCATTTTCCCTGCCCATCTGGTAATCTTGCTGTAACAGAGTTTGGAGTTGTGTGATTGTTTTGGGATTTTGGAATGCAGCCACAGGAACATATATCCATGCCCCTGATTAATGACATTTAAATTAACAGAAACTTAACTTTTGTTAAAGTTTTATTTTTGTTTATATTGTGCGCAAGTTGTGCCTAATTTATGTTAATTTTAAGTATGTAAATTATATTTGACATGTAATCTGCTGCTACCAGAAGAAGCTAATTTTTATGCTATTTATATCCAGGCGACGTATGTTAATGAGAATAAACATGACCTTGGGATTTGCTCCATCCCTACTCTTCCCCACCATCATCATACTTCACCTTCAACTCCTATCCATTTCAGAACATTTATCCAAACAAAGTTGAGGACTTATCTGGGGAATGCGTATGTAGATGTATTGAGGAGCAAACAAAGGTAACGTAGCCAGAATTGCATGTTTCTGTGCTACTTGCTCATGGATGAAGAAATTAATGACTTGATTGTGCTAGAATGTTGTCCATTTTTTATTACCATTTGACTCCTGAAAACATTTGGAACTCAAAACAGATTTGCAGTCTGTAGAAATCAAATGCTGAACATTGGCCATAGGGAAACAAGAGAAATTTGTGTAAATACCAGCATGTCTGCATCTTATCGCATGTATGGTCCAGCCTCTCTGCTTAGAGTTAGGCATATCTGGCAGATATATGTTTCAACTTGCCCTTCAAACCCCCTCAAACTTCCTTAGAGGCCCACTGGCTTTCCCCTCCTACAGTGCATGACACGCCTGTGATAGAAAATGGGTCATTGCCAAGAAGAACACACACAACCACTGGTTCCAGCAAAGCAAAAACAAAAGTGATGTAACATTGGAACTGCTGGGTCTTCGCACACCCCACCCACATTCATCTTGGATCTAGATGACATTGTTACTACACAGATACCCACAAGGAGCCTAACACGGTATCACTCTGCAAATTACATGTTAAAAATATACACCAGAATATGGTCCTTGCACACCAAAAAACTTTTAATTTATTAGTGTGGTGAAGAAAATTGTCCCAAAGCATGTTGCCCTATGTGTCACTTTAGATTTTACCCCTTGATAACTTCTAAACTTTAGTGATATTTGCTCCTTTGAAAGCAAAGCAAAGGAGACATGGGTAACATTTTAGGATAGAGCTTTTTGGAAATGTTACCCCTTCAGGAAATCATTCCACTCCCTGTATTTTCTTTCGGTTCCTAATTATTGACATCTACTGCTTCAGTTTCTGATGTCAGAAATCTGTGGATTTGGAGGGGCATTGATTGCAGTGGTTGTGGATTGCACTTGAGGCGAAGGTCATCTGCTGTACAGACTGAGCTACTGCAGAGTTTGGCAGAGGCCCCCAATCAACATCTCTCAAGGTGGTGAAATCTACTTGTAAAGTGACTCACTGAGCCTGCTCTCTAACTGTGATGACTGATTCAAAATCAGATGAAACATGCCATCTAGAGGAAACACAAGTCAGTGAGTGGATTTCAGTTTTCAGATCTCCTAATTAAGAGAATCAAGCAGGCTCTTAACGCATTCTATTTTCATATGTGGGCTGCTCTTGCATTGTATTTCAGTCTACCCAGAGATATAATGAACTCTCCTTGCTGTGTGGCAACTCCAAAGGAAATACAGGGAGGAGAATCAACCACTATTGGGGGGGGGGGGAATCCTTTGAATTGGGTCTGAGGAGCCACTCTCTCAAGTATGCCATTAGAAATTCATTGCCATTTTACACTTACTTCATGATGGCATGCAATTATGGTCTTAACTAGCAGAATCAATCTTAGTGCCAGCCAGTGTTAAAACTTCCTTCAGTTTCTCTTGCTGCAGCGCTGCGCATCACCTCCAATAAGTTTTCCGTTGGAGGACAGATGAGAAAATATTCTGCTTATGTCACCTCCATTTCACAGCCAAGTTACCGTAACTTTAGTTATAGGAGCTCCTTCCTGTATGCAGAGAGCACTTGTAGCATCTACATTCAGAAACCAAATATTGTTGGTGTGTTTACCTTTGATAGAGAGAAAAGATCGGGATCAGTCTGTTCCTCCTGTCCGGCATCACCCTCTGACAATAAGGGACCACAATGGTATCCTACAAAGCGCATAGGGCTTCCCATGTCTCAGGAAGCACCATTCAATGAAGGTGGCCATTGATGATTAAATTGACTGTTGCCTTCATTGCACCAGTACAGCCTTTGCCTGTCTGAGGAAAACCATGTTTGAAGACCTCAGACCCCTCAGAAAGTTCATGTTGCATCCAATGGAATGCTTTTGAGTCATGTCCAACCTAGAGCAAACACCACAAAGCACTGGAGAGATACCACAAAGTCTGTCTCTGTAAAATCTTCCAAGTCCACTGGCTTGGTAATTGAACAATATCAGTATTTTGTTCCCCGCAAACATGCCCAGCATTGAGGGTCTAATTAAACACTGTCAGCTCTGATAAATAAACCATGTTTGTGTGACAGGCACCAGATTTCTGAATAGGATCCCTATTCTGAGCTCTGAAACAGCTGGCTAGCGGAAGTGATTCAGTGGGGGTTTTCAAAGCTTACTTGGAGAAAAAGTGTAAATCCCCACCAGCTTGTTAGAACTGCTGTCCAGTGACCACTTAACATGGTAAAAAAGTGTTCAGAATCACTTTGAGAAACTGACATAAATTGGATACACGTGAATCTCCAGAGTTAGTGGAGGAAGGGATGCACCAACTCCCAAATCTCCCATTCACTTGCCCCAGCAAGGAGTTCTTACTCTGCCTGAATCTGTGGATCATGTGTCGGTTCTATCAACCACCTCAGGGCCCACAAAATCGGGGATTGGAAGGCCTGCCTAGGATGGAAGTGGAACATTCAGTAGAGGAATAACAAGGACTTAATTGGTGGTCTTATCATAATTTGTAGCTAACTTCAAAGTCTTATCTTTAAGATAATAAGGACTTGTATTTACATTCTGTCTTTTGTCTTCTCCAAATGTAGCAAATTGTGTACCTTCAGCATATAATTACTGTGCTGAACTAACCCTAACCCTAACAATAGCCACAAGATAAACAACAAAACTTCTTTATAGTAGTGTTGAGAAGGAAGAAAAGGAATTAAGAACTTGTGATTCTTCTTACAAACAGTACTACTGAATTCCTTCTGTTTAATTTGTGGTTAAATATTTCCTTGAAATAAATCAGTGTCTCTGATAGAGCAGCACTCACTCAGTACAGTGGAGCAGTGGCAATCTGGATTATGTTCTTAATTGATAAATGGGATGTGAAGTTAAATTCTTCAGAATTCTCTACTACAGAAAGTTTTATGGTACATTTGAGAAATCAGTATAGGTTTGGACACTGTTAATGTTAGAAGTAAATGCTGGCATTGAATAGTGGAGTTAAGTCTAGGACTACTGCCATTTGACACAAGTGATCTCCTCCCAAGCTTTTTAGATTCTTAAGAGCAATAGTCTGATGTGGAGAATCACAGGAGACTATTTATCATACTAAATCCATGCCAACTCTCTACCAAACAAGCCATACTGTTTGTTACCTTGTTCCTTCCCCGGAACTTCTGGTAAAATGGAAGTGCGAATCTACGGTCTCTCAGTGGCCAACCATGGTGCTTTTTTCTTTGTAAAATTTGTTTTTTTACAATTCAAAGACAATTCCACTCCTAGAATGTCGGGTATTGCAGGGCTACCCCTTCAGTAAGTTGCTCATTGGATTGAGCAGCTGGACTGGTGTTGGCGGCAGAGCTGGCCAAGGTGTCGAAGGGGTTGGCTGAGGTGCTGAAGGAGGCAGTCGGGATATCAGAGGAGCTCACTGGGATGTGCCAGTCTGGATTTCGGAGCAGGTGACCTGGCTGCAGACCATGTTGCTGCCCACTACTTGTAAACATTAAAGTATAGTCCTAGGAGATTGTCTCGGACATTTCACTTACGATCACAAGACGCTGTTGGACAGTGATAATGTGAGTTGCTGCAGGCCTATTGCCCTTGTCTGGTGGAGGGATAGTCGACATGGGAGCTGTGTAGCCACGGTTGTAGTGAGAACTAGGCCTCAACCCTCAAACTTGCCTGCTGTTACAGACCAGGTGAGTGATGTGAAGGTGCTACAGCATAGTTGAGCTTGGCTGGGGCCTGGCCTCATCTGTCAGTACTGCTCGCCTGTATTTGAGTGGTGGAACAACAGGCAGGATTGCATGCGTCTGCACACTGCCAGGAGACTGAATCATCGATTGCTGGACATTGTCGCTCAGGGTCTTGGACTTAGTGTATTTTTTTTTCGAGTGAATATGCTTCTTTGCTCAAGATTTTGAATTATGTTATTCGCTATTTTTGAATGTTTTGTACCTTGGCCCAAGAGGAACGCTGTCTTGTTCAGCTGTATTTATGTATGATTTGAATGATAATTAAACTTAATTTAATTTGATGGCCTTTTAAATCACTTTCTCACAAGCTGCCTGCCAGTTCATTTTCAGAAGGCCTGATATCTACCACCTTTGAAGGCAGTACATTTCAGATCTGTGAAAAAAAATCTTCCATACTATGCACTTGTGCCTCTTGTTGATCACTTTAAATCTGTAACCTTTAGACTTTGAACTGCTCTGTTTATCCATTTAAACCCAAGTGTGCTGCTACCAACTGAACCAAGGCTGACATGCAGAAAATTAAAATGTATGTTGATATCGGAAAGAAAGTGATGGAAGAACAGCGGCAGAACAAACAGGGCTTTGTGGTAGCACAGGAGAAGAAATTGGATTAAATAGCCCTGACTAAATCACTCAGAACCATAAGAGTAAAATTAAGGTTCTCTGTTTCTTTTGGTCTCCAGTTCATTTCTGTCTGCCACCTTTGGCAAGGGCAAACCAGATGATCTCCAACAATTTCACACGGAAGAAAATCTGCAGATGCTGGAGATCTGAGCAATACACACAAAGTGCTGGAGGAACTCAGCAAGCCAGGCAGCATCTGTAGAAAAGAGTGCAGTCGATGTTTCGGGATGAGACCCTTCAGTACAACTTAGTAACTTGGTGGCAGGGAGAGTCAAGGAGAAATGGAGTGCATTTGTGAAAGTTCTTTAATATAAATTTACAACATACAATGCAGTATAAAATTATTTTTGTGATTGCCATTTTCAGAGGGAATGTTAACACAGGGTGATCTGTTAAACCTTGTCTTTATTTAGCTTGGCAAAGCATTCAGTTTTCGTCCAGAGAGTGCATACACTGTTATGTTGTATTTAAAACTGGGCTATGTCTATGTTGATCTGTGTCTGGACCTGAGATGGTTTGAGGAGGATAATGTGCTCCCCAACCTGCTGCACAGCCCTCATTCAAAGATCACCTTCAAACAGAACCTTCAGAATGACATTCAGAATTGGAGCCCACCAGTTTCATTCGTTGTGAAAAGAGCTGATTCTAAGAGCTTTGCTTATGTGTCATCAAAGTCTCAGATGCAACAGGTCTTAAAAAGATCATGTTCCCATCCAGAGAACAGTGAACAAAGTCTACATCAACACTTCTCATTCTCATTCTACGATTCTGACTCTATATAGAATTGAGAAAGTCCTGATTTAATAAGGTGTTAAATGAAGACCTCATTTTCCTAGTCACACAAAAATAAAAATTCCATAGCACATTTTATGCATGGGAGTCATGAGGGCTGGTTAACCCCCACTGGTTACCAAGGTCAGAGATATTTGTGAGACTGGAATTCGAGGTCAAACAAGATCCATGCGAATTCAGAATTCGAGGCTCAAGGGCAGACTTGTGATCTGCGAGTCCTGGGGTCGATACCCAGTCGTTAGCAAAGTTGAATCTTGAAATCCAGAGCATGGCAAGTCCTGAGGTAGAAGCCTAAAGGTTGAAGACCGAATGAGTCATGATGGCCCGGGTCACCACTGTTATAGGGCCGGAAGTTGAGACCCAAAAGTCAAAACTGTGAACGGCAGGTTCTGGGGTGAAATCCAAAGTTGGATATGCAATGTTTGTGGGTCTGAGAGTCCAGGACAAGGACTGGAAGCCGAGAGGTAGCTTTCCTGGGGTTGAAGGCCTATCTGTGCCTGTGTGACAAGGAAAATGAGAGATGGTGGGAAAGGGGCATGTTTTGCTGCTGTTCTCTTGTTTTGCTGCTGTTGTTTGTTGTTGTTTTTACTGTTGCTTGTGTTCTGCTGAACATTGTGGGCATGCTGTGTTGGTGCAGATGTGAGTGATGTCCCTTGCAGGCTTCCACAGCACATCCTTGAGTGTGTTGGCTGTTAGCACAAACAATGCATTTTACTGTATGTTTTGATGTACAGTACATATAAATAAATCTGAAAATTTGTAGGATGGATCCTTCTAGCTTCCCAACAAATATTTATCTCATATCAAATTACTTGATCTAATTATCTGATCCTTATTTTTTTATATGAGCTTATTATGCTTAAATTGCTACTGAGTTTTCTACTTTAGAATGGTGACCTCATTGTATAATTACTTAGTTGGTTGTTGGATAATTTGGGATGTCCTGAGGCAGTAAAATACACTACTGAGATTTTCTCAGTCCTTTACGATATCTACCGTTTTACCTGGTGCTGTTATACAGTTTACTTCCACTTTCTTACCATGGATTAATTTATATTCTACTCAAATTAAATCTATCAGTTACTTTGGCTAATAATTGCTTGTGTATTAGAGTGTGAGAGACGCATAGACACACACTCACTTAGAAGCCATTGGTTTATGATCTGCAGGTTTCATTGTAATGCAAGAACTGACAACTGTGGCATTGACAGTGATTCTCAAAGAGGAGCTGGTGTTGCTGGAGAAACTGGTTTGCTCAGGGAAAGATTCACTTCACAATCATCCAAAACTTTGATTACTAAGATTATTGCAATTGACAGTGATGCTATTAGATTCTTTTGAAAACAATGCTGGCATCAGTGTTTATGTATGTTTGTGGCTGGCTTTACAGCTGCATTTTGTGTTTCTGTGTGTGGGAACTTTACTATTATATGCACATGCAACACTTACAGTCTATAAAATACAGCTGCTACTATAGTTACCAGTGTGGCACTAATTGCTTTCTTTAGGCTTGCTGCCAGACCACAAACCTGCCCTGCCAGAAGGTCATGTTCCAAAAAGCCAGAAGCCTCACTTAAACAGGTAAGTGCTTTTGCTCTGAAACTTGAAGTAAGATTTGCTTAGGATTAAAAGAAAACAAAGGATTGCACTCCACAAAATTCCCTTATTAGGCACTTTTTTTTTGAAAGCGAGAGAAGTAACTTGTATTTCTTTGGCACTTTATAAGACTGTCTTTATAGTAAGCATATAACAAAGCTAATGTCAGATTGAAAGATCAGGTAATGGTACAGAGATCAGTAAAGAATGACCTGAAAGATGTAGCCACAAGAATGTAGAACCAGGTTTATGCTAGTTCATACACAAAGGTTGGGTGAGAATGGAGAATCATGGATATGCGTGTAAGTGGTCTGTGGCCTGAAAGGTTAGACCATGAGATTGTAGATCATGGGTTTCATTAGTTGGTAGTGATTTTTTGGAGGATGTAGGCACTGGACCATAGAAGGAAAAGAGGAGCTTACTTAGGATATGAATTTAGTCATATTTTAATATCTTTTGATTTTTAAGCAAGGAACCTTTCTATTTAGTTAAACTGAGATTTCACATGCTTACTATACAAAACACAGAGTTAGAAGAGTCCTGATCCAAGAATCTGGAATGACCAGATTTGATACCAAACTGAATTTCACGGTGTTAGCCAACACATGATTTCGAAGAATACTTGTAAGCCAGCGATCAAGCATGTATTTTAAAATTTATTATTATTGAGATACAGCGCAGAATTGGCCCTTCTGACCCTTCGAGCTGCAATGCCCAGAAACCTCCCGTTTAACCCTAGCATAATCATGGGACAATTTTCAGTGACCAATTAACCAGTATGTCTTTGGACTGTGGGAGGAAACTGGAGCACCCGAACGAAACCCACACACTCTCAGGGAGAACAAATGAACTCTTTACAAATGTGGTGGGAATTGAACCCGGTTTGCCTGTACTATAAAGTGTTATGTTAACCTCTACGCTACCAGTGTAAAAGACTCCCACAGAGAAGGAAGAGCTAAAACATTGAAAATTTTAGTCATTTTGTGTGTGAATGTCCTTCTCATCTGCATTATCAAGAATTAGGAATAGGAGTAGGTCATTTGGCCTTCTGAGCATGCTCTGCTTCTCAGTATGATCATGAATGATGTCCTTTTTCATTTTTTTTTGCTCACTCCTCATATCTCTTGATGCGTTTTGTGTCTTCCTCTTTCTTACGTGCATTCTTTGCCTTCCACAGAGAATTCTATAGGATCCCCACCCACTGAGAAATAATCCCTCATCTCTATCCTAAGGGTTTTCATATTTTCAGCCCTTCTAGTTGCATGCTCCTTCAGCCAGGGGAAAAACATCCTTCTAGCATCTTGCTCATCAAGTCCTGTCAGAAGTTTGTATGTTTTACTAAGATTGTCTTTTATTCTTCTAAATACCACTGAATACAGCCTAGTTGATCCAATCTCTCTTCATATGAAGGGCCAACTATCCCAGGAATCAGCTGAAAAAGTCACCCGGAACCTTTTTGTTTTCATCAAAATTTCCAAATTTATTATCAGTTAAATAATACTTCGCCTTTCCATTTTTCCTCTGTGAATAGCTTCATATGTATCAATGTTACACTACATCTCCCATGTATATACCTTTTCATCCGATTTGTTAAGATCATCTTGAAGTCTCTTTGCATCTTCCTCACAGATCGTAATCCCACCCAGTTTCATGCCATTGATGAACATAAAAGTACTATGTTTAGTTCCCTCAGCCAAATCCTTGATTAATATATGGTGAACCGCTGGGGCTTAAACACAATTTCATTTTGCTAGTCCAGTAATCATCACCTGCCATCCCAACAAGCCCATTTGCACCTACTCTTAGTTTTCTGTGTGTCAACCAGGCACATAATCTCAATTGTTGGTTTTAATTTTGCATGTTAACCACTAATTTGAAATTTTATCATTGGCCTTTTAAAAACCTAAATACAAAATATCAGTGGGTTCTCCCTTACCTATTTTATCAGTTAAACCTTGAAGAACCTGTAGTAAGATTGTCAAACACAAGATAAGTCTGCTGTTATGTCTTCTGGTTTTATAATAGTATAAAAGACTAACTCCTGCACCAGCAGCAACTGTTGTCTGATCAAGTGCAACATGGATAGGTACAAGATAAATTCCCCACTTATCTACACTTTCATTCTCCAATGCCTTGGCAAGGCCATTCTAATCTCTATCACATTTCCCCTTGAAATATTAGTAGTAATCTGGTAGTCTTTAACTACCAGTGAATTTGCAGATATGGAGATGAATTGACTTTTAAGTCTTTTTTTATTGGAATGAGTTAGTTTTGAATTCAGCCTCTGGGGTTCCTAGTACACATCAATCAGTTGAAGGGGCCCATTGAAAATCAGATAGGTTGCACTATGCTTCCAAGTGGCCCCACGGCTTCTTCAGGAGTTAAGTTGTCCATGTGTCTATCCCTTTAGCATATAAAAATTAATTAAGTTAATGAAGTGGTTAAAAATTGGAATTTGATGCAATATGTAGTAGTGGTTGAGACATCATGGTCTTCACATGAAGCTAAAGAGACCTTTTTCTTTTTTTGCTATACTTCATGGATGTTTTTTTTTCTGGGTTTCCTTGTACGTCGTTTAGTCTGGGTTACTGCATTTATTGATAGGGGAAGTTTCGATATGCCACTGTTGGCATTATATATTCAGTGACCACATTGCTCATGCTGGTTGGAACCACTTGTGTCCTTTGAGACAGATGAAGTGCATGGAATCTTGCAGCTGGGTCATACATGAGCTGTTCAGATCAGATGGTATATTTAATCCGTTTGTAATTGCCTGCAATTTAACTTACAGGATATTAAAGGTTTCACCAGTTAATAATACATAGTCAGATCTCATGTTCCCAATTTGTTTCTGCAGGCAACATTGGAGTTTTTATAGTGTTGAATTCCTGAAATGAAGATCAAATGTATTACGGGCCCTGGGAAGAGTATACTTTTCAAAACAAATCAGCAGGATATGTCCCCAGGTGATTTGGGTGGCTGCCCCAATCATGTGCTGAAGGACACACCTGGAAGATGTCATTCCTATGGAATATAAGTGTTGGACTCTTTCCCCTTTGTTTAATTGCTGAATGATAACAGGAATTGTGCAATCCAGTGGCCAACAGACAGGTTTCATCACATCTGTTTTGGAGTTACTGGAGGTAGCGTTGGGTTTATGTGACTATGCACTTGGAGTTTTGCCACTGTTATTGTATGTGAGTTGGTCTAAGCAGCAATGGGTCGGTCAGCTTCAGAGTATGACACTTGCCTTTACTTGTCTTATTTATTCAAAGGATTGGGAGGAAGTGGATTTATTTGTTTTTAGCAGTCAGCTGGCAGCTGAAAACTCAGTTTGGTTATTAATTTTCTTTGTCATCCCACCTTGTATTTCCATCTTTTATTCAGGTTTCCTGTCATTCTTGGCTGCTGTGGCTTAGAATACAACATCAGACTGTTGTTGCAGGAGGCCAAAGTTAATGTTCTGGCAAGGATGTGGAATGACATCTCTCATTTTATTTAGTGCCTGCTGGTCAGGATCTGTCCAGAATTCAGATTAACAGCACCTGTTGATGAGTGTGCAATTAAGTCCTTGTTTTTGTGCCTTTTTGTTTATGTAGGAAACATGAAGGAGTAGATATAATGGTAGTATTAATGTTTTGTTTTAAGCATCTAAAGGGGTATTGGCTCGTTGTGGCCACATTAGTCTTATGTAGGAACTGTGATCCATGTCATAGATTTCAATATTTTGCTTAATGTTTTCAAATTCCTTTTTACTGTGCTTGATGCAATTTGCTTCAATAGCTATTTGCTGTGATTGAATTAGTATTTGTATGAAGTCAGAACATAACAAATCTGCACAGAATCACAGTCATATTGCACAGAAATGACTCCTTTGGCCTACCTGGTCCATGCTGACTTCTTTGCCTATCTACGGTAGTTTCTACTTGAGCGACACATCAAGGAGGGGGAGAGTTACCTTCTTGCTCTGCTTCAGGAGACAGGCACTCCCATTAGATTAGCTGCCTCAAACTTGGTCTGTGGTCAGGGACAAGAGGGTGTGACTGCGAGTGTGACAGGTGGTGGAGTCCAAGACACAGTGCTGGAGAAGCCTCAGGCCTTGAACTCGTCCAGCAGGTCTGAGATTCTTGCTCCCTGTATGGATGAGAGTGGGGGCTGTAGGAAGGATGAGCAGCCTCACTGTGGCACCGTAGTTCAGGGAGCCAATCAAGAGGGGGGAGAGAAGAGAAATGTCGTGGTAATTGCAGATAGTACAGGCGGCCCTCCTTATCGGCGGATTCAACTAACCGCGGATCGGGAAAACCTGGAAGTTCTCTCTCCAGCACTCATTATTTGAGCATGTACAGACTATTTTTTCTTGTCATTATTCCCTAAACAATACAGTATAACAACTATTTACATAGTATTTACATTGTATTAGGTATTAAAAGTAATCTAGAAATGACTTAAAAGTACAGGCAGTCCCTGGGTTATGAATGAGTTCCATTCCTGAGTATGTCTTTAAGTCGGATTTGAAGTCGGAACAAGTACACCCGGTATTATTTAGCGTCAGTTAGTCAAACGTTTTTCTTAGCATATAATACTTATTTTACCTTCCTATGCATATAAAACACTTAAGAAACATATGTATTTCAATAATTAAACCATTGCATTGCTTAATAATTGTAGCTTTCATCGGGGCAGGACCTTTCTCACTTTATATTTTAAAATTGTTCTGATCGTTGACCGACTGTAGCCCAACGCTTTTCCAGTGACCGATGGTGTTTCACCTCTTTCCAATCACTTTATTACTTCCACCTTATTTTCGATTGCAATCATGATTATTTTCGTGAACAGAAACACTGCGGATTCAGAGCTGCGCCGCCAGGTCCTAATGTCCACATGTTAAATAAAGTCTGGGGTTCCGCTGGGTCCTAAAGACCACCGCACTGAGACATGTTAAATAAGGGACGAGCATCCGCAAATTTTGGTATCTGCAGGGGGTCCTGGAACCAATCCCCCACGGATAAGGAGGGCCGACTGTATACTCATGGGAATAAACGAAGTTTGTCGCAGGGATAGAGTGTGTTGCCTGCCTGGTGCCAGGTTTTGGGACATCTTTTCTGACCTACAGAGGAATTTACAGTGGGAGGGGAAAGATCCTGTTGTTGTGGTCCATGTGGGTATCAACAGCATAGGTAGAATGAGGAAAGAAGTTATGAGGGAATTTGAGCAGTTAGGGACTAAATTAAAAAGCAGAACCCAAAAGGTAGCAATCTCTGAGTTACTACCTGAGCCCCGTGCAAATTGGCACTGGGTTAAGAAGATTAGAGAGTTAAATGTGTGGCTCAAGGATTGGTGTGGGAGAAGTGGGTTTGAATTCATGGGAAACTGGGACCCTGTATTGGGAAAGGAGGGAGCTATTCCACTGGGACGGGCTCTGCCTTATTTGTGATAGGACCTGGATCCTGGTGAATCATATAACTAGGATTGTGGATAGGGCTTTAAACTAAACAGCATGGGGGTGGATCCAACATATTGGAGAAGTATGAATAAAGTAAAAGAGAAAAGTGTGGATAAAGATAAAGTAAAAGCAAAAGTTAAAAAAGAGATGTAAAGGTGGAGTGCAGAAAAGTCAAGTGCATAGGAGACAAAGATTACAAGATTTTAAAAGCATAATGAGTGTCAGGGCACTTTATTTGAATGCCCGTAGTATTCGTAAAAAGGTCAGTGAACTTGTGGCACAAATTAGTAGAAAGGGGTATGATTTAGTGGCCATTACAGAAATGTGGTTGCAGGGTGGAGAGGATTGGGAATTAAATATCCAAGGCTATGGGGCAATATGGAATGATAGGCAGGAAGGTAAGGGAGTGGGGTGGCACTCTTAATTAAGGATGAGATCGGGGTGATAGTGAGAGATTATATAAGATCTAAGGGACAGAAGGTTGAGTCCATGTGGGTAGAGATTAGGAATTGTAAAGAGAAAAATACATTGGTGGGAGTTGTCTATAGGCCTCCAAATAACATTATAGTGGCACAGGCAATAAACTTGAGATATATCTGTGGCGTGTAAGAATAGAACAGCAGTTATCGTGCTGGACTTTAACTTGCACATAGATTGGGTGAATCAAGTTGGTCGAGGCAGTCTTGGGGGGACTTCATAGAATGCATCCGTGATGGCTTTCTTGAATAGCATGTTACTGAACCTACAAGGGAACGTGCTATCTTGGATCTGGTCCTGTGCAATGAGACAGGTAAAATTAGCAAACTTGTAGTTAGTGATCCTCTTGGAAAGAGTGATCACAGCATGATTGAGTTTCTGATACAAATTGATGGTGCAGTCGTTTGATCTAAAATCAGTGTATTATGCCTAAACAAGGAGACTACAACGGGATGAGGGAGGAGTTGGGTAGGGTAGACTGGAAACACAGGCTATATGTGGGACGGTTGAAGAACAGTGGAACATGTTCAAAGAGATTTTTCATGGTGCTCAACAAAAGTATATTCCAGTTAAAAGAAAGGACAGTAAGTGTGGGGAGAGCCAGCCTTGGGGAACTAAGGAAATAAAGGAAGGCAGCAAACTAAAAGCTCATGCATACAAAGTCACCAAGTGTAGTGGGAAACTGGAAGACTGGGAAAACCTTAAAAGGCAACAAAGAACCACAAAACGAGCAATAAAGAAAGGGAAGATAGATTATGAAAATAAACTAGCAGAAAATATAAAAATGGATAGTAAAAGTTTTTATAATTATATAAAGTGTAAAAGGGTGGCTAAAGTGAATGTAGGTCCCTCCCTTGGAAGACAAAAAGGGGAATTGATATTGGCTAATGAAGAAATAGCCAATGCTTTGAATGGCTATTTTGTGTCAGTTTTCATGGTGGAGGACATGTCTAACATTGAAGAGAGATGATATGGATGGGATGGGAGGTGAGGACCTCATACAATAGCTATCACAAAAGAGGTAATGATCAGCAAACTTGTAGGCCTAAAGATAGACAAGTCTCCTAGTCCTGATGGAAGGCATCCCAGGGTACTGAAAGAAATGGCGGAGGTTATAGTTGAGGCTTTGGTGATAATTTACCAAAATTCTCTGGACTCTGGGCAGGTCCTGGTTGATTGGAAGAAGGCAAATGTCACTGTTCAAAAAAGGATGTGGGTAAAAGGCAGATAACTATAGGCCAGTTAGTTTAACATCTGTAGTTGGAAAAATGCTTGAAGCTATCATTAAAGAAGAAATAGCAAGTCATCTGGAAAGAAATGGATCCATAAGGCAGATGCAGCATGGATTCAGCAAAGGCAGATCCTGGAGTTCTTTGAGGATATAACCAGCGCGGTGGATAGAGGGGAAACAGATGGATGTTATTTACTTGGCGTTTGATAAGGTGCCACATAAGAGACTTATCCATAAGATAAGGATGCATAGAGTTGGGGGTGATGTATTAGTATGGGTAGAGAATTGGCTAACCAATAGAAAGCAGAGAGTTGGGATACATGGGTGTTTCTCTGGTTGGCAATCAGTGGTGTGCGATGTGCTGTAGGGGTTGGTGCTGGGCCTGCAACTGTTCATGATATACATTAACAATCTGGAACAGGAGACTGAGTGTAGTGTATCTAAGTTAGCTGATGGCACTAAATGGAGTGGAAAATCAAATTGTGCAGAGGATACAGAGAGTCTGCAGAGAGATAGATAGGTTAAGTGAGTGGGTGAAGGTCTGGCAGATGGAGTACAATGTTGATAAGTGTGAGGTCATCCACTTTGGAAGGAAAAATCAAAGATGGTTTTATTATTTAAATGATAAAAGATTGCAGCATGCTGCTGTGCAGAAGGATTTGGGAGTGCTCGTGCATGAATCGCAAAAGGTTGGTTTACAGGTGCAGCAGGCTATCAAGAAGGCAAATGGAATGTTGGCTTTCATTGCTAGAGGGATTGAATTTAAGAGCAGGGAGGTTATGCTGCAACTGTACAGGGTACTGGTGAGGCTGCATCTGGAGTACTGCATGCATATCTGGTCTCCTTACTCAAGGAAGGATATACTGGCTTAGGAGGTGGTTCACCACGTTGATTCCAGATATGAGTGTGTTAGACTATGAGGAGAGGTTGAGTCACCTGAGACTGTACTCACTGGAATTCAGAAGGATGAGAGGAGATCTTACAGAAATATTTAAAATTATGAAAGGGAGGAAAGTTGTTTCCGCTGTTAGGTGAGACTCGAGTTAAGGGACATAGCCTAAAGATTCGGGGGAGTAAATTTAGGATGGAGATGAGGAGAAACTGCATTTCTCAAAGAGTGGTTAATCTGTGGAATTATCTGCCCAATGAAGCAGTGGAGGCTACCTCAGTAAATAAGACAAGGTTGGATAGATTTTTGCATAGTAGGGAATTAAGGTTTATGGGAGAAAAGGCAGGTAGGTGGAGATGAGTCCGTGGTCAGATTAGCCATGATTTTATTGAATGGCAGAGCAGGTTGGACAGGCCTGATGGCCTAGCCGTGCTCCTATTTCTTATTTTCTTATGTTCTATAGCAGTTACAGCTTTTTATTTAGTTTCGTTATCTTTATTGGAATTATTCATTTTAGCATAACTTTTAATTGCAGCTTTAATTAAAGAAATTTAGTCTGTTCCAGTTGGACATTTTATACCTTGTTTACTATAATAAAATTAGAGTACAGGAATTAGGAAGGAACTGATAGCTGATCCAAGAGAAATGTAGAGATTGGAAATGGCCATCCTCATTATTGTTCAAGATTCAAGATTGTTTATTATCATGTTCTTGTTGTAAAGGAGAACAAAATAATTGTTACTCTGCATCTGATGCAGAACATTAAAAACACAAGATAAAAAGACATTAAATATAAAAACGTAAGATAACTTATATGCATTAATTGTATGTTAATAAAGTGATGCTAGACATAGGAGTGTCTGCATACAAGGTGGCTGACAGGAACTGATAAATTAGTGGTGGTAGTAGGGGTATGGAGGGGCGGGTTAGTAGGTGGAGGTGTTGATCAACCTTACTGTTTCTGGAGAGTAACTGTTTGAGTCTGGTGGTCTTGGCATGGATGGTACATAGCCTCCCTGATGGGAGTGGGGCGCCAAGTCCATGAGCAGTGTGTTACTGGCTCTTTTCTGGCACCTTTCTGTATATACGTCCTTGATGGTGGGTAGGCTGGTGCTGGTGATGCATTTTGACTACCTCTCAGCTGCAGTGCAGTTTCTGTACCATGCAGTGGTGGAGCATATTAGGATGCTCTCTACTGCACATTTGTTGAATGATGTGAGTATAGGTGTGTGTAGTCCAGCTCTCTTCAGCCCCGTCAGAAATTAGAGGCATCGAAGATCCGTGTTGAGAGTTCATTAAGGAAGAAGTCCGAGAAATGAGCCAAAGTGCATTAGGCATGATGATACTCGGTGTTTGTGTATATGTGTGGTATCTATTTTCATTTAGGCAATTTTTAATTAGAGTTTTGTCATATTAAATTAGACTTTTGTCCCATGTACACTATTCCCATTCTATGCATGATCTCATTAACATATAAGAAAATGTGTTTTTGGCCAAATTTAAACTTGAGCAACCTCTTTGAGTCACACACAATCAATCTATGGAACTGTACCTTGCCAGTTCTTCACTGGGTGGTATTCTTAAAAATGTTAACCAGCAATTTTCTCAGCATAATGCTGAATATGGTGACCTATACAACTTGATGTGTCACTATTTGAACAAAGATGCAAGGCTTACTTTCATCTAGTCCTCTGATATTATCAATAAATTAGGTAAACCTGTGAAGTTTATAATTAACACATAGTCAGTTTCTCACCTTTTTATCTTAATCCTGTTGGATTGAAGATGTCTGGGACTGGAAATTTGAAGACCAAAATAACTGTATTTGCCAGACGGCTGAACTAAAAATAGAAAATACTGGAAACACTAAACATTTCTCTGCCTGAGATGAACTCAGGGCATAGATAACTACATTGAACTGTGATATTATAGCCATTACAGAAATATGGCTAGGGGAGGGATGGGCTAGCAGCTGGCTGAATGTCCCAGGATAGAGCCGCAGGGAAGGAGAGGAAGCTGTTGCATTCCTGATTAAGGCGAACATTATAGCAGTAGTCTGAAATGAAATTACTGAAGGATTGTCCTCTGAGGCAGAATGGTTGGAGGTGAGAAATAATAATATTGGCATTGTACTCTTTGTCCCCTAATAATCAAAGGGAATTGGAACAAATATGCAGGAATTGGCAGAAAGTTGCAAGAATAATAGGGTTATCAAAATAGAGGATTTTAACTTTCCTAATACAGACGGAGTTGCCATAGTATTAAGGGCTTAAATGGGGTGGCATTCATTAAGGGATTTTTAAGGAAAGTTTCCTCGGGCAATATATAGAAGGCAGTACTAGAAAGAGGAAAATGTTTAACCTACTCTTGGAAAACGGGGCAAGACAGGTTACTGAGATTTCAGTGGGGAGGACTTTGGGACAAGTTCAGTTAGTTTTCAATTAACTACAAAAAGGGTCTGATTTGGTCTACAAGTTAAATTTCTAAATTGAAGAAGATAGATTTTGAAGGTATTAGACCGGAGTTGGGAAAAATTGATTGGAGTAGTTTATTTGTGGGCAAGTGGGTGACTTTTAAAAGTGAGATAATGAGAGTACACAATCTGCATAGGAGTGAAAGACAAGGCTGGCAGGACTGGGGAGCACAGGATGATGAGAGATATTGAAGTTTTGGTCAGGAGAAAAAAAGAAGTATGGGTCATGTACAGGCTGCAGGGATCAAGGGAATCTCTGGAAGAGTATACGGGATATGTGAGTATATACCAGAAGGAAATCAGGAAGGGCATGAAATAACTTTGGCAGACAAGAAAAAGGAGAATCCAAAGAGATTTTGTAAGTAAATTAAAGAAAAAAGACTAACGAGGGAGAATGGGGCCCCCCAAAGACCAAAGTGAGTATGTGTGCACGGAACTGCAGGAGAAGGGTGAGGTTCTCAATGAGTATTTCTTCTCTGTCTTTACCATGCAGAAAGACATAAAAACTTTGGACCTTGAAATAATAAATGAAGGCATCTTGGAGATAGTCTGCATAAGAGTGGAGGAGGTTTTGGAGGTCTTAAGATGTATGAAGATAAATAAAACTCTAGTGTCTGATCAGGTATATTCAAGAACATTGTGGGAAGATAGAGAAGAAATTGCAGGATCCTTGGCTGAGATATATGCATCATTACAAGCTGTGGGTGAAGTGCCGGAAGGGTGTCTAATGTTGTGTCTTTATTTAATAAGGGCTGCAATGAAAATCCTGAGGGACTTGATAGGCCTAACATCTGTGGTAGGTAAGGTACTGGAATGGATTCTGAGGGATAAAATTTTGGGCGGTATTGTAGTGTCGCGGTTAATGTAATGCTGTTACAGTGCTGGAGACTGTCTGTAAGAGGTTTGTATGTTCTTCCCATGACTGCATGTGTTTACTGTGGGTGCTCCTGTTACCTCCCTCATTTCAAAAACTTACAGGTTAGTAGTGTAATTGTGGTATGGGAACTGGAAAGGTATGTTGCCGTGCTGTATTTCTAATTGAAAAATAAATAAATATACATGTATTTGGAAAGTTTGAGGTTGGTTGGGAGGCAGGGTCAGCATGGCTTTGTGTGTGGGAGATCATGTTTTTCAAATTAGATTTTTTCTTTGAAGAAATAACCAAGAAAGTCAATGAGGGCAGGGCGGTAAATGTAGTCCATATGGACTTCAGTAAGGCCTTTAAAATTCTACAATAGTAGAATGCTTTGAAACTTGAATTGTTAGGCATCTTCAGTTAGGGCATTAAGTATAGGTATTGTGTTGCAGTTGTACAAGACATTGGCTGTTTTTGGAATATTGTGCTGAGTTTTAGTCACCCTGCTATAGAAAAGATGCCATTAAACTGGAAAAGTTTTAGAAGAGATTTACAAGGATGTTGATGGGGCTTGACGGCCTGAGTGACAGAGTCTGAGCAATAGAACCATAGAACATTATAGCACAGAAACAGGCCTTTTGGCCCTTCTTGGCTGTGCCGAACCATTTTTCTGCCTAGTCCCACTGACCTGCACCTGGACCATATCCCTCCAAACCCCTCTCATCCAAATACCTGTCCAAGTTTTTCTTAAATGTCAAAAGTGAGCCCACATTCATCACTTCATCTGGCAGCTCATTCCACACTCCCACCACTCTCTGCGTGAAGAAGCCCCCCCCCCATGTTCCCTTTAAACTTTTCCCCCTTCACCCTTAACCCATTATCTCTGGTTTTTTTCTCCCCTGGCCTCAGTGGTAAAAGCCTGCTTGCATTTACTCTATCTATACCCACCATAATTTCATACACCTCTATCAAATCACCCCTCATTCTCGTACACTCCAGGGAATAAAGTCCTAAACTATTCAACCTTTCTCTGTAACTCAGTTTCTCAAGTCCTGGCAACATCCTTGTTGCACTCTGCACTCTTTCAACCTCATTAATATCCTTCCTGTAATTAGGTGACCAAAACTGCACACAATACTCCAAATTCGGTCTCACCAATGTCTTATACAACCTCACCATTACATTCCAACTCTTATACTCAATACTTTGATTTATAAAGGCCAATGTACCAAAACGTTTCTTTACAACCCTATCTACTTGTGAAGCAACTTTTAGGGAATTATGTATCTGTACTCCCAGATCCCTCTGTTCTACTGCACTCCTCAGTGTCCTACCATTTTCCTTGTATGTTCTACCTTGGTTTGACCTTCCGAAGTGCAATACCTCACACTTGTCCACATTAAACTCCATCTGCCATTTTTCTGCCCATTCCTCCAACTAGTCCAAATCCTTCTGCAAGCTTTGAAAACCTTCCTCACTGTCCACTACACCTCCAATCTTTGTATCATCAGCAAATTTGCTGTTCCAATTTGCCACATTATCATCCAGATCATTGATATAGATGACAAATAACAATAGACCCAGCACTGATCCCTGTGGCACACCACTAGTCACAGATCTCCACTCAGAGTAGCAATCCTCCACTACCACTCTCTGGCTTCTTCCATTGAGCCAATGTCTAAGCCAATTTACTACCTCTCCATGTATACCTAGCGACTGAATCTTCCTAACTAACCTCCCATGCGGGACCTTGTCAAAGGCCTTACTGAAGTTCATGTATACAACATCCACTGCCTTCCCTTCATCCACTTTACTGGTAACTTCCTCGAAAAATTCTAATAGATTGGTTAAACATGACCTACCACGCACAAAGCCATGCTGACTTTTTCTAATAAGTCCCTGTATATCCAAATACTTGTAGATCCTATCTCTTAGTATTCCTTCCAATAATTTACCTACTACTACCGATGTCAAACTTACCGGCCTATAATTTCCCGGCTTACTTTTTGAGCCTTTTTTAAACAACGGAACTACATGAGCTATCCTCCAATCCTCCGGCACCTGACCTGTGGATATCGACATCTTAAATATTTTTGCCAGGGCCCCTGCAATTTTAACACTAGTCTCCATCGAGGTCCGAGGAAATACCCTGTCAGGTTCTGGGGATTTATCTACTCTGATTTGCCTCAAGACATCAAGCACCTCCTCCTCTTTAATCTGTATAAGTTCCATGACCTCCCTACTTGTTTGCCTTGTTTCCATTGACTCCGTGCCAGTTTCCTTAATAAATACAGATGCAAAAAACCCATTTAAGATCTCCCCCATTTCTTTTGGCTCCATACATAGCTGACCACTCTGATCTTCAAGAGGACCAATTTTATCCCTTACTATCCTTTTGCTCTTAATATACCTGTAGAAGCTCTTTGGATTATCCTTCACCTTGACTGCCAAAGCTACCTCATGGCTTCTTTTAGCCCTCCTGATTTCTTTCTTAAGTATGAACAAAAAAAAGAAGAAAAACAGAAACCTACTGGAACCTACCCTCGCCTCTGCCTGGCTGAGCCAAAGCCGTCCCACTCTGACTCAGTCCGCTACGACGATGGCCGCTGTATATGGCGATCTTTCTTTTAAACCTTGGCACGTTACGTCACGTGCCTGCGCAGTCTAGCCTCTTTTCCCCGATCAGTTAAAGAAAAGAAAAACTAGCTTCCCTCTGCGATGTTTCAGTCTTCCACTCTCAGCCTCTTGCTTCAATTGAAAAGACTGTTGAAAGTTTTTCTCCTCCTTTTAAACCTTGGCGCGTTACGTCACTCGCCTGCGCAGTCTAGCCTCTTTTCCCCGATCAGTTAAAGAAAAGAAAAACGAGCTTCCCTCCGCGATGTTTCAGTCTTCCACTCTCAGCCTCTTGCTTTGATTGAAAGTTTTTTGGGAGTTTCTGGGAGTTTTTTCTTTAGAACGTAGAATAAGACGGGCAATCTTGTGGAGTTGTATAAAATTATTAGGGGCTTAGATTGAGCAGTCTTTTCCCAGGCTTGGGGAATCAAGAACTAGAATGCAAAGGTGGAAGATAAGAGAGGAGAGGCTTCATCGGACACTGAGGGGTAACTTTTTCCACCCAGAAGGTGGTCACTAAATGGAATGAGCTGCCAGATAAAGTGGTTGAGGCAGCTGCATTAACAACAGTTAAAAGGTACATGGATAGGGAAGGTTTAAAAGGATATGGGTCAAATGTGGGCAAATCAGACTAGCTTAGATGGGTATCTTGGTTGGCATGAATCAGTTGGACTGAAGGGCCTATTTCTGTTCTATATGACTCTACTACATACATTGCTACAGCCTAAAACTTTCTTCCTCACTGTAGCACACAGTAATTTTTGTATTTTCAGCATTCTTGCATGACCATACTTTTAAAACTAATCTTGCATAACTGATAAAATAAGATTTTGAGTACTCTGAAACCTCAATGTAATAGTCTTCCATTTACACAAACAACCATCAATCCTGGACATTTGCTTCCTGCTACAGAGCTAAATTTAGATTCAATTTACCATTGTCCCTTTGATCCTATCTTCCATTTTGGTACCTTGTGAAAATTCATTTAGATTAGATCAAATGTGCTGCTGTCATCAGTATTCCTTAATACTTTCTCAAAAAGTTACTCAGCTTACTTGCATATGACCTTCAAGTAAATCCTTACTTAGAAATTTTTCATTAAACAGTGAAGGATGACTAGTAATTATCTCACTGTAGAAGTTAAATTGTATTCAAAGCAATAATACCATGTTGGCAATCCTTCAACTTTTTTGGTGTTCCTCTGGTAGCAAGTGAAATTTCATAGTTGGAGCCGTCACAATTCCTTATCTTTTATTGGCCCAAGTTTTATTTCATTTGGGCCTGGTAATTAGTCATGTTGGAGACACTAAACCACTTAGAGCTTCTCCCTTTTGGTGGTTATCTCATTAAATATTTCACCCCTCACCCTAAGTAGAACCATTGTCTCCCTTTTTTGTGAGGTTGCTGCATACTATTCACTGAAAAGCCCAGTGACTGCCTGCACTTCAATCAACTCAGGTTCAATCTGGTGTATTCTATGTAGAGTTTGCATGTTTTGCTCCAGATTGTCCACTTTCCTCTCACATCTGAAGGTCGTCCTTGTAGGTTAATTGGCTTTTGTAAATTATCCCAAGTGTATGTAAATGGCAAAAAGAACAAAAAGTTGATGGACATGTGCGAGGGAATAATTTAGGGGAATGAAAATAATGAGCTGAGGGTCTGTCGTGACAAGTACGTCAAAAATCTTACGTCCATCCTTCTCCTCTTTATATCTCTAATGTGTCCTACTCTTAGTTATTCACTTGATAATTATGTAGATAAATCTAGCTTTGCTTTGAATTTGTATATACTTTTCAATTGCCTCCTTTTCCTTTTCTCATTTCCCTTTCATTTCTCTCCTCTGTTTTCTGAGTTCTTTGCAGCGTTCAACTCACATTACTTGATTTTAGCTTCCTATTTTTAAAATCCTATCCTCTTTGCAGGGGCCTTTAGATTTGGCCTGTTCACTCTTTGTTTTATAGGAACATGTTTACTTTGAAATTTCATCCTTGAATACCTTCCATTGCTCTGAGACTGCTTTGTTTTTGAAATGCTTTCAGTGCACTTTTACTAAAATCACTTCTCAGTCTAGGAAAGTTGGCCAAACCCCAAGCTAGAACCTATTTGACCTTATCCCTTTTGTATAATAAATGCTATACAGTATCTAATTCAATTATAGTGAGTCCCACAAAATGCGCTTTCTTTAATGCTTCATCATATAATAGTTCCTAAAACTAAATCCAGAATTACTCCCCTGTCATCCTATACCTTTTGTTGGGCCTAACTAGGAGTCCATCTAAGTTCAAAGGAATTCGTTGCCCTTGTGCCGGTTAATTTTAGGGCAAACAATATACTCCATTGTCACAGCCCTTTTGCTTCTTTATGACATAAAATTTGCTTAAAGATTTGTTCGTTTATCTCCCATGATAATTTATGGACTGTATAGCAAATGATGTGTTTGCCTCCTTATCTTTTGAGTAGTTTATTGCTGGTTTGAAAATGGCCTCACTCACAAATGAAAACTGAAGATGCTTTACTCCTCAGCTCCTTTTCAAATACATGTTCCAATGGTGCTATGTAGAATCACAATGAGTATCTTGCTGTTGTATTCTGCATATTCTTACATATAATTTTTAACTTAAGAGGTATTAAAAACCAAGTACTGACTGCTTTATGATGTGGAGGCTTTGGAGAGACTGTGGAGGAGATTTACTAGGATGCTACCCCATTTGGAAGATACGCTATGAGGAGAGGTTGGATGAGCTTTGTTTTCTAGTGCAGTGGAAGCTGATGGGTGATTTGATTAGAAGTTTATAAAATTATGTGATGCATAGATAGAGTTGACAGCAGGATTAATACTAGAGAGCATGTATTTAAGTTGGAAGTAGAAAGAAGACGTGTGAGGCAAGTGTTTTACAAAGGGATCGGTGGGTGCCTGGAATGCACTGTTAGGGGTAGTGGTAGAGTCAGATAGCATAGGGATGTTAAGAGACTCTTAACTTGGCACATCAATATGCAGTGAAAGGAGGACTATGATCAATGTTTGCAGAAGAGGGATTAGATTATTTAGGAGTCATTGGTTTAATTTATTCAGCACAACATCATGGGCTGAAGGGCCTGTCCTTGCTGCATTTGTCTGTGTACTAAGTTATACCTGCTTTCAGTGACGAGTAAAGATGTCACCATCCCGAGTTTAAATCTTTGATCTAACATCAATAGATGTGGAGAAAAAAATGTTCCTTCGTTATGACAGTGATTCCAAACACTATTAACCACAAGATTTTTTGCAGGTCATTTCCTTCGTTGAATCTGGCCTGGTTAGTGGGCAAAAATCCATCAAGGTATTTTTGGAAGAACATAGAACACAGTAAAGGTCATCCAGCCCATGATGTTATGCCAACCTTTTAACCTACTACAAGATCAGTCTAATCCTTCCCTTCCACATAGCCCACCAATTTTCTTACATCCATGTACCTAAGGGTCTTTTAATTGTCCCTATTGTACCACCACTCAGCAGTGCATTCCACGCACCCACCACTCTGTGTAAGAAAAACGCCTACCTCTGATATCTCTTCTATATTTTCCTCCAATCACTTTAAAATTTTCCTCCTTGTATTAGATATTTCTGCCTTGCAGAGAAAAAAAGTCCCTGGCTGTCCACTCTATTAGTGCTGCCTCTTATCATCTTATATACCTCGATCAGGTCATCTCACATCCTTCTTTGCTTCGAAGAGAAAAACCCGCTCGCTCAACCTATCCTCATAAAGCATGCTCTCTAAACTAGGTATCTCCTCTGCACCCTCCCTAAATGATTAATAACTTTTTAATAAAAGTTCTGAGAGAATATGTCAAAGCAATTAGTTATGCTGATGTTAATTGCTGAAGCTCATTCATGTTAAGCGATCCAATGCCGAAGGATAAGATGCACAGCATAGTTTTTACACTAGAGCTTCTGTTTATATATAGTACATACCAAATGTAGGCAGTACCAGCCTGATGACTCCCACAGAAACTATTTGGAGTAGACTGTATGAAGATAGGGTCGAGGAAGTCAAGAACAATCCTTCACGCATTCCTTTCCCATTGGCTTCTTTGAGAACAAGACATTAATTAATAGCAACAATGATTCTCACTATGGGCATAGTTATGTACTAATGTATGTTGTTGACAGCTTAAATATGCAATTTCTGAGGCTGAGGGTAGCAGACAGCAACAGAATCAACAAACTCATTCGTAAGGCCAGTGATGTTGTGGGGGTGGAACTGGACTCTCTGACAGTGGTGTCTGAAAAGAGGATGCTGTCCAAGATGGCATGCAACTTGGACAATGACTCCCATCCACTCCATAAAATACTGGTTAGGCACAAGAGTACATTCAGCCAGAGACTCATTCCACCAAGATGTAACACTGAGCATCATAGGAAGTCATTCCTGCCTGTAGCCATCAAACTTTACAACTCCTCCCTTGGAGTGTCAGACACCCTGAGCCAATAGGCTGGTCCTGGACTTATTTCCACTTGGCATAATTAACTTATTATTATTTAATTCTTTATGGTTTTATATTGCTATATTTCTACACTATTCTTGGTTCGTGCGGCTGTAACGAAACTCAATTTCCCTCGGGATCAATAAAGTATCTCTGTGTGTCTGTCAATCAGTTGTCCATTTCAGTAACTTTCTCTGTAGCTCAAGACATGGTTCTTACTTCTGGGCCAAGAAACTATGGATTTAATGTATTGGGCTCTAGAACCCTGAATACCATTTAACCAATTGGGTGCAGTCAGAGGTATCACCTTCCACCTGCTCTGTTAAACAGATCGTTCCACAATTCTGTTCCAGCACCTCAATGGGTAATAGTATTCTCGCTTGAAGAAAAGTATGCAGTCCCCTAATGTAAATGAAAAGTACCAAAGAGGCTGGAAAGCACATACAAACAGTGAATACGTAATAGGTCAGGTAGCATCTGCAGAGGAAGAAAAACAGCTCCTAGAATTGGAACATTAACACTTTCATCAGAATTGGGAACATTCAGAGGTATGGGGTTTTATGATGCTGACAAAGGCAGAGAGAAAAGGGACAAGCCTGGGAGAGGGCAGAAGGCAGGAAGGATTAAATAGTAAAAGTGGTGATTACAAAGTGAAAAACATCACACACAAATTGTTTAAAAGACCCTGCTGGGGCAATTTACCAACAAATGCAAATATATCAGGATGCTGTTTATTGACTATAGCTCAGTGTTTAACATCATCATTTCTCCAGAACCTGGGCCCCTGTAGCTCCCTCTGCAACTGGATCCTCGACATCCTGACCAGAAGACCACAATCTGTGTCCGTGCAGATTGGTAATAATATATCCACCTCGTTGATGTTCAACGCTAGTGCACCTCAGAAATATGTGCTTAGCCCACTGACTCTTTGGCTAGGTATAGCTCAAATACCATCTATAAATTTGCTGATGATACACCCAGATGGAGATGAGAGGCCGTACAGGATTGAGATATACCAGCTAGTTGAGTAGTGTCGCAGCAACAGCCGTGTATTCAATGTAGGTAAGAACAAAGAGCTAATTGTGGATTTCAGAAAGGGTAAGATGAGGGAACATGAACCAATCCTTATAGCAGGATCAGAAGTGGAGAGAGCGAGTAATTTCAAGTCCCAGGGTGTCAAGATCTCTGAGGATCTAACCTGATCCCAACATATCAAAGCAGCTATAAAGAAGGCAAAGCGGTGGCTGTATTTCATTAGCAGTTCAAAAACTTCTACAGTTGTACTGTGGAGATCATTCTGACAGGCTGCGTCACTGTCTGGTATGGGGGAAGGAGGCTATCGCACAAAATCAAAAGAAGCTACAGAAAGCTGTAAAGTTAGTCAGCTCCATCATGGGTACTGGTCTCCATTGTATCCAAGACATCATCAAGGAGCAGTGCCTCAGAAAGGCAGCATGCATTATTAAGGACCCCATCTCTCAGGGCATGCCTCCTTCTCATTGTTACCATCAGGATGTAGGTACTGAAGTCTGAAGGCACCCACTTAGCGATTCAGGAACAGCTGCTTTCACTCTGCCATCCAATTCATAAATGGACATCGAACCCATGAACCCTACCTCACTTTTTTGCTATTTCTGTTTTTATACTACTATTCTTAACTTAACTCTTTAATATATATACACATATTCTTTTCTGTATTTATCATGTAGCCAGCTGGTGGTGTAGTGGCATCAACACCGAACTTTGAGGCAAATTGTCCTGAGTTTGAATCAGGCTGGCTGCTTGCACATTTTCCATAAGTGCTGGGCTGAGCATCAAGCTAGCAACTCAGCCTTGTAAAAAACAGTCAAATGCAATGGAAACGGCAAAAGGAACAACAACAATATTTGTCATGTTATTGCATTGTGGTTACGTTAATAAATTTCACGGCATATGCCTGTGGATATTAAACCTGATTCTGATTCTCTAACAAGATTCTTAAATCTTGTTGATTGTCTGAAATCTTCTCAATGTGAAGTGGCATTATATAAACGTAGGTTTTTGTAACTACAATTTTGGCACAGCCAGAGGCCTGTTGAGTTAGCCTCAGTTCCAGGGACCCTGGTTCAACTCTGACCTCTAGTGCTGTCTGTGTAGATTTGCACCATCTTCTAGTTAATGTGTGGGTTTTCTCGCAATTCCAAAAGATGTGTGGGTTAGTGGGTTAATTGGCCTCAGTAAGTTGCTCCTAGTTTGTAGGTGAGTGATAAAATATGGGGATGGGGGACATTGATGCAGATATGAGAAAGATAAAATGGCATTAATCTAGCATTTGTGTGAATGGTTGCTTGATAGTAGAAATGGACTTGAGCTAAAGCACCTTTATGTGTGCTATATGACTATGACAATTACCAAAACCGGGGATTGCAGATGCTGGAATCTACAGTGAAAAAACAAGCTGCTTGAAGAACTCTGTAGGCCAGGCAGCATCCATGGAGGGAAAATGAATGGTCAACATTCCATGTTGAGACCTTTCATCATTATGGTTCTATGGAGCTTCTAAGCTTTCCTCGCATTTTCTAAGGTAAGATATCTCTCCAAATGCCTTTCCTGCATTCTTGTCGTGTTAAACTAGCCGTCCCTTGCACTGACTACAATTCTACCGCACTGCATTCCAGAATTCCTCAGCTCTTGTTTGAAGTTAGCAGTCTTGAAAGTCCATCCAAACCTCCTTCCTGATTTCATCCCAAGCTCACTGGTGTCTTGCTCAATTTACCTTTCTTTCCTTGCTTAGAAATAAGCAAAAGATACTTTTCCCATTCTTTTGAAATGATTTCCTGCTTGCTGTTTTGTAAGTGAAGTCATAGAACACTTTTTTTCTGAAATTTACTTGTGATGTGAACTTGAATACTCCTTTAAATATAGTGTTGCCATCCAATCATTTTAACTTATCCTTTTCTAATGGACTATGACTATCTTATTTATCCTCAAATGGTGTATGAATCTATTCATCAAGTGTATCCATCTCTGGCAACATCTACTTTCAGTGCCAGCATTAATTGCTGTCAGTGTGTAATACGCACATAAAATGCTGGGGAGCTCAGCAGTCAACGTTTCTGATGAAGGGTCTCAGCCTGCAATTTTTTTTATCCCCTCCCTATAGATGCTGCCTCACTTGATGAATTCCTCCAGCATTTTGTGTTTGCTGCTCAAGATTTCTAGCTTCTGCAGAATCTTGTGTTTATGCTGTCAATGGGTAGAACATTTTAGGCAATTCTGTAGGTGGGGCACTTTTCTTCGCTAGCTTTATTTTGAAGTAAAAATATATCTTACTGCTGTCTCTGTACTACTGGGCCACGTATTTTTGTTTAGTGCATGGAATAACAGCTGGCTTTTGCAATTGAGATTGGCTGTCATTTGATGTGGTAGAAGAACACAATGCTCTTCCTTTGTCTCTGTCTTTGGAAAACAAGTTAGTAGACTTCAAAGCAAGCCATATTGCAAACTTGACTATTCCACAGCTTGTTATTTTGTTTTGGTATGTGTTTTCAGGCCCTTTCCCTCCATTCTGTGGGGAGAGATTATAGTATTATAGAGTCACAAGTCATGGCCATACAGCGTAGAAACTGGCTTGCCCAGGCCAACCAAGATATCTGTCCAAACTAGTTCTGTTTGACTGTGTGGGTCCCTTATCCCTCTTAACCTTTCCCATACAGGCACCTGTCCAAATGTCTTTCAAACCATTGTCATTGTACCCACTACTGTGACTTATTCAGGGAGCTCATTCCAGATGTTCCATATCCTGTGAAAAATAGCCCTTCCTATCCCTTGTAAATCTTGCCCCTCGCACTTTAAATCTGTGCATTCTGGTTTTAAACACCTCTACCTTGGGAAAAGATTGTTATCATCCAGCTTATTTACACCCGTCAGGTTTTTATATATCCTACCCCTCAAGCCCTCTAGTCCTGGTAAAATCCTTGTGAATCTTTTCTGCACCTGTTTTCAGCTTAATGACATTTTTCCTATGACTGAACAACCTGACTGCAAAATTTTCCAAGTGTACCCTTACCAAGGACTTGTATAGTTGCAACATTTTATCCCAGATTCTGTACTCAGTAATCTGACTGATGAAGTCAAGTATTTCAAGGGTATTCTTCATCACTCTGTCGACCTGTATCGACACTTCTGGGAAATGATGTACCTCTGCTTCTGGGTTTAACAAAATGTAATATACCTTGCACTTGACAGAGTTAAATTCCATCTGCTATTACTTAGCCTATTCCCCAGTCTATCTAGATCCTTTGTAATCTTGGATCTACCACTTTGTCCTATTGTGCCACCCATTCATGCATTTAAAGCCACTGATAAGTAGCAAACAGAAGTCATACGACTTAAATGTCAAAGCATAATTAATAAATTGGATCACTATTGCCCAGAAACTGAATTGAACCTGCTGTATAAGTACAGAATTGTTCAGAGGCTGGGCATCCTCCTCTAGGTGACTCATCTCCTGACTCCTAAACTCTTTTTATTATCTAGAAGGCATTTCAGGAATGTGACCACATACTCCACACTTACAAAGCCAAACGTCAAAAAACGTTGATAATATTCTGAACAAAATGGCTGGATCAATTATGTTATTCCATCCTTAACCATTCCTCCCATCTACTGTAGTGTATACCTTTCACAGAGTGCATTGAGCAGTGTCTTGACCATACCGAGAAAACATTCAAGCTCTCCCACCAGAAGAAAGAATGCAGATTCCCTCCAAATGACATAACCATCATGACTTTGACACACCATGGCTGTGCTATTCCCATTTAAAATCAGTTAGTTTGTAGCCTATGATGCTTTGGGGATTGAAGTGCTTATCCAGATATTTGTGAAATATTGTGAGGCTCTCTGCCTCACTACTCAGGCAGAGTGTTCCAGATTGTAGCTATTCTCTGAGTGAAACTCACTGGGTGTTTTTGTTTTTCGCACCATTCTCTGCAAACTTTAGAGATTGTTGTGAATGGAAATCCTAGGAGATGAGCAGTTTCTAAAATACTCAAACGAACCCGTCTGGCACCAACAATGGTTAAAGTCACTTAGATTACATTTCTTCCCCATTCTGATGTTTGGTCTGAACAACTAAACATCTTGAGCATGTCTCCATTGTTTTATGCATTGAGTTGCTGTCACATGACTGACATTTGATATTTTCATTAATGAACATGTGTACAGTTATATTTTAATAAAGTGGCCACGGAGTGTACAGTATGTCCTTTGGTCATAGACATCCCAGCCATGGGGAATGGTTTCTTAGTATTTACCAAATTGACACTTTTCATAATTTTGTACACTCTATCACGCACCCCCTCAAGACTCCTGTCCCAAGGAAAGAAACCCAGCCTAGCCTATCTTTCCTCGTACCTGAAACATTTCATTCCAAGTGACCTGAACTACACACAACTTTCCAGCTTTTTCCTAACTAGTATTTTTCATTTTCTGGCAATGTCTCCCTGCTCTATGCCCCAGGTTAATGAAGGTAAGCATTCCTTATGTTTTCTGCAACTTCCTTTTAGCCATGCATTATCTGACTTAGCTTCTTATTCGTAGGCTACAGGGTTCCTGACACTGGGCGTAATCCAGAGAATACAACTTTAATCTGCTATTTAACTTCTTAAATTTATTTTGTGGGACCTCATCATTTTCTTTATGTACTAATGTGTACCACAAGCACTGCTTTTCACCCTTCGATTGCTGTGCAGCTGCCCTGAAACATACCTGATCCTAACACCAGAGAGGCAGCACACCATTGGAGAGTTTCATTCGTGACCTCTCCTCTCTCCTTATCTTTTCCCTCCCCTATAGTCAGCAATGCAGCTTTGAGGCTACAAACTCAATTCCCCTGAGTGGCCATCCTGTCCAACATCAAGCAACACAGTTTTGGAGAGGAGGTTGGCCAAAGGGGACATCCCTGTAACAATTGTTGGAGTATGTCCTTGTTCCTTCATGGTTTTTGGGTCCTAATCCTGGAGCTCCCTACTTAGCTGCAGTGGTCACACAGGCTATAACAATTCTGGAAGATGACACATCCTCACCTGATAGGCAGCTAAAGATGGGCAATAATTGCTGGCCCGAAAGCTGTGCCCAAATCATGAGAAGCAATGTATTTCTTGAAATAAAGTGATAAAAGTTGATGAGAAGGGGAGAGTAGAATAAACTGAGATTGGTTTACACTAGTAGAGGAATGATTATTCTTTCTGATGGATTGATACCACGCAATCTCCTAGTAAATGCAACATAATCGTAATTCAATTATTGTATTTAATGTATTTTTCCTCTTTGTATTCTGTTTGCTATTTTACCTCTTTTCTACAAAGCTGAAGAGGTGGTGGCAAGACAAATACTTGAGGGAAGAATCCTCCCAACGCTTATTCCTCTGCCATGTCTACATATTTGCAATATTTTTGAACTCTGCAAATCAATTTTTTGCCCATTTATTTGATTTGTTGCTGTGGAGTCAAGAGAAGTGGCTGGCATGCAAGGATTGTTCTTGACATGTCTTATGATACATGGTTTGCGTCAGTAGCGTGGTACAAAGGTGGTTGATGAACAAGACTCTGCTTTCAGTCGTAGTCTGCAACCATATCCTAGTAATTGCAATATAAGTGCAGATTAAGTCCTATTACATAAATTTCTGGCTCTGCATTGAATGGCCTAATTATGTACTTTAATCTTTCCTTTGCTAACTTAAATGCTTTCAGTCATATCGAATACCTTAGATCCTCGATATCTGTGTGTAATGACTTGCCCTGCCTAGATTTTCATAGAACTGCAAAGATCCAACTAGCCAGATAAAATTTTACAATTACTTGCAATGATTGGTAAGTGTAGTGGTCTACAGTTGTAAAGTTTGAGAATACTTGAATCAACACACCTTGGACTTTCAGTAAAACATTCTGGAATTTTATCTGGTCCCCTTTTCCCACCGGTCTTATTTCACCAAGTGTTCCTGGATTTGAGGATTGAAACATTTCTTATTTCCTTATTAGATAATAAGCACCAGTGTGGATGTAAACAGATTACATGCCTGTGTAACATAAAACTTCCTCTGCTCTGCCCAGTAACAATCGTTTCACCGCAAACTTGCAAGAATACCAACTGTTAGAATGATGTATTGTTGTCATATCTAAATTATCTCTGGTTGCCATTGTGCTTTTTCTGAAGGAGAATTATTTAAATGCTGAAATATAGGTAATGTAGCTGTAGCATGATACCTAGCAGGAACTGTCTTGAGGCTGCCATTTCATTTATTTTACTACCTTTGGATTAGGTGATGCAAAGTCTGGCTAGACCTGTTTCCAAATCCAGACATAAATTTGAGGTTTCCAGTAGTGTAGAAAGCTGTACACTTAATAAAACCAGTAAAGGCAATCTTGGATTTCATTGTCATTAGAGATCTTCCCTTCACAGTTTCCAGTCTTGTAGTATCCTATCCCTTACAGTCTGCTTCTATCATCTGTCCAAAATTTACAAGCAAGCTAATTTGGATAGAGGCATTATTTTACTCTTCTTCTGTTGCACTGAACTTATTACTCCCTACCTTGACTCCATTCTTTCTCCTCTGCTCAGTCTCTTCCCAGATACATTATTCAAATATCTGATGCCCTTTTGCACTTTGTCAGTTTCCCATTCTCTGGTCCAAGGTGACTCATCTTCACCATGGATATACAGTCCCCTTAGATTTCCATCTCACAGCAGGATATTTTGAGGGCTTCAGCTTTTTCTTTAAGATCAACCGGTTCTCTTCCACCAACACATGAAGATACCTGGCTGAGCAGATTCTGGACTGAATAACTTTTCCTTTAACTCCTCCAATTTTATCCAGATCAAGTGTGTAGATCTGGTAAGTTGCGTAAACTTGACACTTCTTGCCTGCTGCTATTCTTGCTGTTTCTGGGATGCATGAGACAATTTTTGTTTTCGCCCTACATGGACTCTGTCCCTCAACTCTTCTTCCTACAACTGCATTCATTCAGGTACAGAAAATATCATTACATTTTCAGCCAGTTCTCACTTTCACATAATCTATCTTTAGAGTCATAGTGCTACACAGCATGGAATCAAAACATTTGGACCAACTTATCCTTTCTACCCTCCCATTTCAGAATCCTGATTCCATGTCAGTAGGTTACATCTAATACAAACCCACAGACACCAACAGGTAACTCTTCCTCCTGAATCATGTCTTCCCCTTTACGAAAGTTGTTTGAGCATCTCATCTCCTCCTTGGCAGTGCAAGGATAGAGTTACCCCAGTTCTTACTTTTATCCCCCATCAGCATCCACATTCGGTTACCTTAAAATGAGCTTCCATTATCACACATATCTTCCCTGGTTGTTTCAGCATTCCAGAGAAACTGTTCCATCCATGACTCTCTAGTCTGTTTGCCCATCTTCACCAATCATTCAACTTCTTGCTGCACTTTTCCAGGCATCTGCAAGATAGTCAACCCCTGTCCTTTTACCTCTTCCCTTTCTAACACCAGTAGACCCAAGTATTCCTTCCAGTGTAGTCTACACTGTTCACAGTGTAGTCTTGTATATAGTGGAGAAACCAAACATAGATTGAGTAACCACTTTGCAGAGCATCTGCATTTAGTCTTTAGGGGCAAACCCAAATTTTAAGTTACCAGTCACTTTGATTGCAAGTAGGTACATGGGAAGCAGTGGTACAAGATAGCTGGCATGGATTCAAAGGGACTGTATCCATGTTGGAGTGTTCTTTTAATTGTTGGTTCATTAATGGCTAGACCATAATGGCTTGGATTAGTTGCTTCTGATCTTATTAGTTGCTACTTCAAAGTGGAAAGATGGAAAGCCTTTAAATCTGGTCACAAATTCTGTTGTCTAGCTATCAATTCCATTGCTGCTCGGCTCACTGTTGGTACTGATTTATATTGCCATATGTATCAAGGTACAATGAAAAACTGTGTTTTGCATGCTATCCATGTAGATCATTTTGTTTCATCAGTGCATTAAGATAGTACAGGATGAGCCAGAGAGTCTGTAAACTTCCTCTTCTTTTTGACCCTGATCTGAGCTTCCAAACCCTTCACCAAATGATGTGATACTCCTTGCATCAGTGTCTCTGGTGAAAGTATAGGCAGGGCCTTTTTCCAAGAGTAGAAATGTGAAATCCTAGAGGTCATAGCTTTATGGTGAGAGGGGGAAAGTTTAAAGAGTGTGTGTGTGGACAAGTTTTTTTTACACAGTGCTAGTTGCCTGTATTGCACTACGAATGGGGTTGGTGGCGGCTCATCCAATAGCAGGGTTACAGTGGAGATGTGGTGGAAGCAGATTTATCAGAGGCATTTAGACAGACACATGCAAGGAATGGAGGGTTACAGATCATAGAAAACATAGAAATCCTACAGCACAATACAGGCCCTTTGGCCCACAAAGCTGTGCCGAACATGTACTTTAGAAATTACCCAGGGTTACTCATAGCCCTCTATTTTTCTAAGCTCCATGGACCTATCCAAGAGTCTCTTAATAGACCGTATTGTATCTGCTTCCACCACCGCCGCCGGTAGCCCATTCCACGCACTCACCACTCTCTGCATGAAGAAAAATTAACCGCTAACATCTCCTCTGTACCTACTTCCAAGCACCTTAAAATTCTGCCCTCTCATGTTAGCCATCTCAGCCCTGGGGAAAAAGCCTCTGACTATTCACACGATCAATGCCTCTCATCATCTCATACACCTCTATCAGGTCACCTCTCATCCTCCATCGCTCCAAGGAGAAAAGGTCAAGTTCACTCAAACTATTCTCATAAGGGATGCTGCCCAATTGAGGCAACATCCTTTTAAATCTCCTCTGCACCCTTTCTATAGTTCATGTGCACGCAGATGGGATAGTTTAATTTGGCATTCTGGTCAGTACAGGCATCGTTGAATTTTGGAGTTGGACAGCAACCAATCACCAAGTGGGAGTATTTCAAGAGAGCTACCTTTTCAGTCAGGTCCATACTCAAGATTAAAAAAGCCAGAACCTCATGGTAGTTTCTGGGAGTTGCACTGTGTCCAATCACTGAGCGGGATCAAAGAAAGGGCAAATAAAAATAACGCAAGCACAAGTGGAGCAACCATTTTTGGAGTGGCCATTGTGAGGGGGTTGTAGGATGGGGGAAGAGGCAGAACGAGCCTCTTTTTGGATTTGGAGTAGGAGAGAGAAGGGAAGCTGGAAGCCAGGAGCAGATGGGCAGTGATTTGGCCACTACTGCCGGCCCACCAACTGGAGAGTGTCGTTAAGGGTCAAAACACTCTGTGAAGGTTGGGAACCACCTGATGACATCTGCTCCTGGCTGAAGGCTATGGTTACCTCATAATGTATCTGGAGTATGCACCCTAACAAGTGTATGTAACAAGGAATGGCTTTGGCTCATTGGGCTTGGGCAAGGTAAAGTATCTGATAAGTTTCTCACTTTGTTCTTAATTCTTCATTCTTTGTCTGGTAGAGCACAGTAGTGCAGTGATAATGGCTCCAGGGGCAATGTGAGATGTGGGAATCTTGGGAGACCTCCAGTCTTCTGGATAACCACATTTGCCCGAGGTGCACCAAGCTGTAGCTCCTCTGAGAACGTGTAAAGGAACTGGAGCTGCAGCTCGATGACCTTCGGCTCATACGGGAGAATGAGGAAGTGATAGATAGGAGCTGTTTTGCAGGAGACAGGTAACTGGGTGACTGTCAGGAGAAAGAAGGAAAATGGACTGCCAGTGCTGAGTACGACTGTGGCTGTTCCCCTCAATAATAAGTACAGGCAGTCCCCGAGTTACGAACGTCCGACTTACGAACTGAAGAAGGGGAACACTGTCTGCCATTTTAAGTCGGATCACGACGCCGTCCACCATTTTAAGTCGTTGCCGTTGACACTGTGTTGAGTGTGTAACTTTGTATTTGGCTTAAATTTTTCTTAGCAAGATTCACCCTGACAACCCCCCACCACTTTTCCAGTCAGCATCGCCCCCACTTGTCCCATTTAGCCTGTCTCAGTGCAGTAGACTTTAGGACCAAGGGAATTCAGTGCGGTGGACTTTAGGACCTGGCTGAGCTTGGGACCCACCGCCCGCAGTGTTTCTGTTCTGTTGACGGAAAATGATCACGATTGAAAATAAGGTGGAAATAATAAAGCGATTGGAAAGAGGTGAAACACCATCGGTCATTGGAAAAGCATTAGGCTACAGTCAGCCAACGATCAGCCAAAAATCGGAACAATTTTAAAGGATAAAGTGAGAATAATGGAGCATGTGAAAGGCCCTGCCCCGATGAAAGCTACAATTATTACTAAGCAATGCAGTGGTTTAATTATTGAAATACATATGTTTATTAAGTGTTTTATATGCATAGAAAGGTAAAATATATACTATATGCTAAGACAAACATTGACTAACTGACACTAAGTAATACCAACTTACGTACAAATCCGACTTAAAGACGGACTCAGGAACGGAACTTGTTCGTAACTCAGGGACTGCCTATATACCACTTTAGATGCTGTTGAGGGGGATAACCTACTAGGAGGAAGCTGCAGTGACTGGGTCCCTGGCATTGAGTCTGGTGCTGACCAGAACCAAGTTCAAGAGTGGCAGGGTGTGGAAGTGTGTGAAGTTGCCATTACTTCACAGTCTTCCATGTGCCTTCTGGCAGACTCTAGCTGAGATTTCATGTGAGTTTTTTCCAACAGTAGCTTTCTCTTTGCCACTCTCCCATAAAGCTGAGACTGGTGAAGCATCTGGGCAACAGTTGTCGTATGCACAGTGTCTCCCATATCAGTCACTGAAGCTTGTAACTCCTCCATAGTTGTCATCGGTCTCTTGGTGGCCTCTCTCACTCGCCCCTTTCTTGGATAGTAACTCAGTTTTTGAGGAAGGCCTGCTCTGGTGCCATATTCTTACCATTTCTTGATTATTGACTTAACCGTACTCCAAGGGATATTCAGTGACTTGGAAATTTTCTTGTACCAATTTTCCGGACTTGTGCTTTTCAATACCTTTTTTGCAGAGTTGCTTGGAGTATTCTTTTGTCTTCATGGTGTAGTTTTTGCCAGGATACTGACTCACCAGCAGTTGGACCTTCCAGATACAGGTGTATTTTTACTATAATCAATCCAAACACCTGGACTGCACACAGGTCTCCAAAAACAGATCTCTATGTAACTAATTATGTAATTTCTGAAACCATTTGGTTACACCAGTGATGATTTGATGTGTCATATTATAGGGGAGGCGGGTAAATACTTAACCAAACAATTACTTTGTGTTTTAGATTTGTAATTGATTTAGATCCCTTTGTAGAGATCTGTTTTCACTTTGACACAAAAGAGTCTTTTTCTCTTGATCAGTGTAAAAAAAAAACCAAATTAACTCCACTGTGATTCAATGTTGTGAAACCATAAAACATGAAAACTACCACAGGAGGGTGAATCCTTTTTATAGGCACTGTAACAAGTCCATGGTATTACAGGAAAGATTCTAGCATGGATAAAGCAGAGGCTGATTGACAGGAGGCAAAGAATGAGATAAAGGGAGCCTTCTCTGGTTGGCTGCCAGTGACTAGTGGTGTTTCACAAGGAACTGTGTTGGGTTTGCTTCTTTTTACATTATACATCGATTACTTGGATGGTAGAATTGATGGCATTGTGGCAAAGTTTTGTGGGCGATACAAAGATAGGTGGAGGGACGGGTAGTTTTGAGGAAGTAGAGAGGCTACAGAAGGGCTTAGACAGATTAGGAGAATAACCAAAGAAGTTACAGATGGTATACAGTATCGGGCAGAATATGGTCTTGCACTTTGATAGAAAAAATAAAAGGGTAGACTATTTTCTAAATAGAAAGAAGATACAAAAATCTGAGGTACAGAGAGATTTTGGAGTTCTTGTGCAGGATTCCCTAAAGGTTCATTTGCAGGTTTTGTCGGCGGTGAGGAAGGCAAATGCGATTTGCATTAATTTGAAGAGGACTAGGATATAAAAACAAGGATGTAATGTTGAGGCTTTATAAAGCGCTGATGAGGCCTCACTTGGAGTATTATGAGCAGTTTTGGGTCCCTTATCTAAGAGAGGATGTGCTGACATTAGAGAGGGTTCAAAGGAGCTTCACAAAAATGACTCTAGGATTGACTCGCTTGGCTTGGCATATGAAGAGTGTTTGATGGCTCTGGGCCTGTACTCACTGGAATTCAGAAGAATGAGGGGTGACCTCATTGAAACCTATCGAATGTTGAAAGGTCTCGATAAAGTGGATGTGGAGAGCAGGTTTCCTATAGTGGGAGAGTCTATGACCAGAGGACATAGCCTCAGAATAGAGGGACATTATTTTAGAATGGAGATGAAGAGGAATTTCTTTAGCGAAAGAGAGATGAATCTGTGGAATTTGTTGCCATAGGCATCTGTGGAGGCCAAGCCGTTGGGTATATTTAAGATAGAGGTTGATAGTTTCTTGTTTAGTGTGGGCATGAAAGGATATAGGGAGAAGGCAGGAGATTGGGGCTGAGAGGGTAAATGGATCAGCCGTGGATCCAAGTGGCGGTGTAGACTTGATGGGCCAAATAGCCTAATTCTGTTCCTATGTCTTATGGTCTTACGTTCTGTGCTGTATGTTCATTGGCTAAAACCTTGGTTGCTTCTGCTAATAATTCCACATGGCTCAGTAGCAAATTATTATAATAACCCTTTAAAACATTTGGGATGTTTTTACTGCATCGAAGATACCAGAGATATACAAGCTGATAAATTGTGAATCCAAGAGAGTCTGCTGCCACAGCTCATGAACCTTCTGAATGAATCTAAACCATGTATTTCCTCACTTAGAAGGAATGATTGGAGCCAAGCCTTTATTTTTCAACATATGGTTGTGTTTCTGCTGTGAGGCTTGAACTCATAACTTTCTGGCACAGAGATAAGAGCGCTATGACTACCTAATGCTGGCATCCAAGTAGTTTTGTTTTCTTGAAAGTTAGTAAATTTATGATTGAAAGCTGGATCACACACAAAACACAGTTTATCTTTAATCTCACCACAAATAAATAGTGAAGTCCAGAATAAAATTCAAATTGGATTGCATTAGAAGATTGAGCAGGAAAGGTCATGATGGTCTTATGGCTTACATCGAGTCATTTGGTTGAATTGGCCCATGCGTGACTGGTGTGGAGACCAAGTTATTTAAGTATAGATGGATGTGATATATAAACAACAGGCTAAGGAATTTTATTGACAATATTTTTTACTTAGATTGAGGTATTGTGGAATCGTTTGTGTAGTCCCATGTAAAATGGAAACCAAAACTTTTGGGTGCATGCTGAGGTATACCTTATCCTCTAGAAGCTTTCTCCCGAATCCCATGAACAGTCCTCTCCCTCTGATCCTTGAATGTGCCCATACTGTTGTTTCAGCTATTTCTGTGACGGTGTACTCCGCATTCTCACCACTCCAAAGTTTTCTTTTAAAATTTTGGATTTATTGGTGATCACCTTATTTTCCATTAAGATGGTGATGCATTCAGATGCAGCTGCCTCTCTGGGTCTAAACAAAGGTGTGATTATTCATCCTTTACATTCTCTTTACGGTCACAAGACACTGCTGGTCATTAAGAATGTCGACCCCAGGTCTACCCCATTAGTGAGGTAGACTTGTGCAACATCATTCTACAGTTTGCTTCAGCCACCCAGGGAAGAAGGTGTCAGTTGGTAGTGGTGCGTGGAGGATGGTGTAGTGAATGCCATGGATGTTTTTGCTGTGATTGCAAGACCCTGTTGGGCATTGCTAACGTAGAATATTGTGAGTGGGATTCACTGTTTCATTGGCAAGACTGACAGCGGGGGAGCTACGTGGCCTCGATTGTGGTGAAGACCAGGCTCTTATTCATGACTTGAGGTCACCTCTTATGGCTGCCGAGGGAGTAGATGCCGGACTTGGCTGTGAGCCACTGAATTCTGCGTTGGGTTGAGGGCTGCCCTTCCTCTCAGTACTGCCCTCCAGTGTTTCATTGGTTGGAGACAACTAGATTATCTCTGTCTGCTGCTGCACTGCATGACATGAGAAACTGCTGTGGTCTGTTCTTTATAGAAATATGGCTCCAGGACAACATCTATGCACCATCATTCTACAGGTTTGACTCTCAAGGACTTGGGCTGCATGGTTTTTTAAAACTACTTTTTATTTTGTAACCATGTTTTCTGCTATCATAATTATATGTACTGTGTGTTCTGTGCTTTGCTCCTTGGTCCCGGAGGAATGCTATTTCATTTGGCTGTTTTCATATGTATAATGGAAAATTAAATTTGAATTTATCTCCCCATTAGTTCTGAGGACTTGGAATTATTTTCTGTAACCCCAACTTGTCAAATTACTTCATAGCCTTGAAGTCTGAGATATTCCCTCAGAATTGATTAAGGATTATCCACATTTTGTCTATGCAAAATCATGTCTCCCAATTTTAACTGAGTTTTTTGAAAAGGGAACAAAGAACGTTGGCATGGGCAGGGCAGTAGATGCTTTCCGCATGGATTTTAGCAAGGCAGATGCTGATTCAAAAAGTAGTTATTTTTGATTATTTTGATTTTTTATTTTGTCTTTAAAATATTTCAGACCCTTGCTAGTGATTACATAGGATGCCAGAATTTATTGTTGGAGTACAACACTATTTTATGCAGGAAGGAAATGAAGGCAGTCCACTATTTGCACTAGTGTCTGTGCTGATTTTGTTCATTTACAGTCAATCAAATGTACACCGCAATGTACACTGAAGAAATTCCTCTGATGATAACTATTAGGAACTGATGCACAGTTTTATAGTACTGTAGTAGTATTGGCAGTGTTCTAACTTTATCTGTTTCTCTTTTAAATACATAAATTGTTACTTGATTAAATGGTAGTTTGCCTTTTTTATACCTTTTCAACTATTTCCATGAAACTTCTGCTAATTGGGCCAAAATGTACTGGTCCGAATGTGTCCCAAATAATCACAATTCACTGTATATTGATGATTTAGTTGAGAATGTAGGCGGGATGATTAATAAGTTTGCAGATGATACCAAATTAGTAGATTGGTGGACAATGAAGTAGGTTAACTAGGGTTACAACAGGATCTATATCAACTGCAAAAGTAGGCAAAGGAATAGCAGAAGGAACCTAACTCAGACAAGTGCAATGTGATGCAATGTGGCCAGTTAAACTAGAGCTGGATTTGCACAGTAGAATGATGGAGCTCTTGAGAGTGTTGTTAAGCAGAGGCAACTGGGGTAAAAGTACTGAAAGTGGCAACCATAGGTAGAGTGGTGAAGAAGCATTTGGCACACTTGCCTTCATTGGACAGAACATTGGTGGAGCAGACTTGATGGGCTGAATGACTTAACTCTGCTCCTGTGTTTTACTGAGTACATGAACTGGGACACCTTGTTTCAGCTATATAAGACATTGGTGAGGCTGTGCATGGAGCAGTGTGGGATAATATGATTCAGGTAGGGAAGGTGCAGAAAAGACTCACAAGGATGTTGCTGGATTGGAGGGTTTGAGCAATAAGAAGAAACTGGATGTTTTCTCTAGAACAAAGGAGGTTGGGGTGTGGCCTTACAGAGGAGTATACAGTTTTGAGGGACAAAGATAAGGTGAAAGATTACAGTCTTCATTCCAAGTTAGAGGAGTATAAATCTAGAGGACATAATTTTAAGGTGAGAGGGGAAAGGTTTAAAGAACATCCAAGAGACAGCAGTTCCATACTGATGGTGCTAATTATATAAGAACAAGCTGCCAAAGGAAGAGGTAGAGGCAGGTATAGTTACATTTAAACGGCATTTGGGGCAGGACCATGGATAAAAAGGGTTGATGCAGGCAAATGGGACTAGATCAGGAAGGTACCTTAGTCAGATTTGGCAGGTTAGACTGACTTTATTCTAGAGAACAATTCCCAAACTGCTGAATCTTTCCTGATAGGTATCTTGAGTTATTCCAGTAAAACATGCTATTACCTTTCACCTTTCCAACACCTGTGTAACCTTTGAATGAAATAAGTTGGCAGAACTGTTCATTGTGCAATCAGTTAGTGTTACCTGATGAAGATTACAGATACAATACCCCACCATTTGCACAGTTAATATTGGTCGATTTGCTTCTGGGCTTTTAAGGCTTCAGTGAGTAGCTATCTTTAATACTCTTGGATGATTGACCTGTTCTTTACAAAGGGAAATTTTATCCCTCATTGCAGCCCTATCCTACCCTTGTGTCAAATAATCAGTTCAAAAAGTCAAATTTGTGCTGTTTTATTTCCCTGTGGTTTAGCATACAGAATTAGCTTATGTGTAGAGTTGCTAGCAGACTGTAGAAACTGATCCCCTGTTGGGTTCGAGAAATAGCCACACCAGCAATGCTTCAGTTGATCTTGGCAGAAAGGATTAAAACAATTTATAGCACACATGAACAGAAACATGTCCCATCTGTTTTTAACCTCATTCTTTACATACTACTGATATTTCAACAATAGGTACACCCGGTTGATATATTAAGTATTTTCAGTGCAGATGGTTCAGAATTTTATTGGGGAAGAGGAGGGAGAGTAAGGAAAGTAAGCCGCAAATGTATAAGATGCTGAGTTGCTTTGCTGCTGATGGGGGCAACTTGTCCTTCTAACTTCTTTGCTTTGACTTGAGTTTTCTTTGGGCCTGATCCATCTATTCCACTCTGCTTCTAAAACCCTCCATCCATGAGGTCCCTGTATTTATGGAGCAAACATCTTGTTTGAATTATTGTGCGCCATGCCAGCAGCAATGCAGAGGCAGGCTGATTCTCAGCCAGCAAGAGGATGGGTCAGTTGTTTCTTGGATGACTAGCTCAGCATGTCACCTTGAGAGATGCAAGGTTGCTCAATGCATAATTCCAGAGGAAGCTCAGAGATTTCTTTATCCAGAGAATTCTTAGAATCTGAAGCACATTACTGGTGGAATAGTTAATTCAGGTGCACTTAGTGGAATGCTGAGTGGAGCCTTTTGAGTCAAAGAATCATACAGTGCAGAAACAGGCCCTGTGGCTCGCCTATTCATTATGATCAAAAGCATTCAAAAATAAAGTGCATTTCATAGTCAACGCAGAAATAGGCCCTTCGTGCGCCATTTGTCCATGCTGATTTTTTATTTAGTTAGTTCTCATTTAGCGATACAGTGTAGAGTAGGCCATAATACATAAGACCACAACACATAAGAGCAGAAATATGCCATTCAGCCCATTGAGTCTCATCTACCATTCCATCATGGCTGATGGCTGATCCCAGATCCCACTCAACCCCATACACCTGCCTTTTCGCAATATCGTTTGATGTCCTAACCAATCAGGAAACGATCAACTTCCATGTTAAATATGCACACGGACTTGGCCTCCACCACAGTTTGTGGCAGAGCATTCCACAGGTTCACTACTCTCTGGCTAAAAAATTCCTCCTTACCTCTGTTCTAAAGGGTTGCCCCTCAGTTTTGAGGTGATGCCCTTTAGTTCTGGATACCCCTACCATAGGAAACATCCTCTTCGTATCCACCCTATCTTGTCCTTTCAGCATTTGGTAGGTTTCACTGAGATCCCCTGCATTCTTCTAAATTCCAGTGAGTACAGGCCCAAAGCTGCCAAAGCTTCTCATATGTTAACCCCTTCATTCCTGAAATCATTCTTGTAAATCTTCTCTGGACCTTCTCCAATGACAACACATCTTTTCTGCGATATGGGGCCCAAAACAGTTGACAATACTTGAAGTGTGGCCTGACTAGTGTCTTATAAAGGCTCAGCATTATCCCTTTGCTTTTATTTTCTATTCCCCTTGAAATAAATGCCTTCTCCACCACAGACTCAGCCTGTAAATTAACCTTGAATGAGTCCCTCCGCACCTCTGATGTTTGAACCTTCTCCCCATTTAGATAATGATCTGCACTATTGTTCCTTTTACCAAAACGCATTATCGTACATCTCTCAACACTATATTCCATCGGCCACTTTTTTCCAGTCTTCCAATTTGTCCAAGCCTGATGCAATTGCATTGCTTCTTCAGCACCACCTGCCCCACCACCTATCTTTGTATCGTCTGCAAACTTTGCCACAAAGCCAACAATTCCATTATCCAAATCATTGGCAAATAATGTGAAAAGCGGCGGTCCCAATGCTGACCCCTGAGTAACACCCCTAGCAGCCGACCAGAAAAGGCCCCTTTTATTCCCACTCGCTGCCTTCTGCCTGTCAGCTATTAAGCTATCCATGCCAGTATCTTTCCTGTAACACCATCAGATTTTATTTTGTTAAGCAGCCTCATGTGTGGCATCTTATCAAACGCCTTCTGAAAATCCAAGTAAATGACATCCACTGCCTCTCCTTTTTCCACCCTGCTTGTTACTTCCTCGAAGAACTCTTGACAGATTTGTCAGGCAAGATTTCCCTTGACAGAAACCATACTGACTAACTTATTTTATCATTAGTCTCTGAGTACCTTGAAAGTTCATGCTTAATAATAGACTCCAACATTACCACTGAGGTTAGGTGAAGTGGCTTATAATTTCTTCTCTTTTGCCTTCCTCCCATCTTAAAGAGTGGAATGATATTTGCAAAATTCCAATCCTCCAGGACCATGCCAGAATCAGATGATTCTTGAAAGACCATGATCAATGCATTTGTTATCTCTTCAGCAACCTCTCTCAGAACTCTGGGATGTAGTCCATCTAGCCCAGGTGTCTTATCCACCTTAAGACCTTTGAGTTTGTCTGGCACTTCTTCCTTGGTAATAACAGTGGCACTCACTCCTGCTCCCTGACACTCACGGATCTCTAGCACGCTGCTAGTGTCTTCCACAGTGAAGACAAATGCAAAGTATCCATTACATTCATCTGCCATATCTTTGTTCCCCATTACTACCTCACCAGTATCATTTTCCAGTGGTCCAATATCAACTCTCACCTCCCTTTTACTTGTTATATAACTGAAAAAGCTTTTGGTATCCTGCTTTATATTAGCTAGTCTGCCTTCATGTTTCATCTTTTCTTTTCTTATAGCTTTTTTAGTTGTCTTTTGTTGGATTTTAAAAACTTCCCAATCATCTAACTTCCCACTCATTTTTACTACCTATATATGCCCTTTCCTTGGCTTTTATGCAGTCCTTAAGTTCATTTGTCAGCCATGGTTGCCTACCCCTACGATTTGAGACCTTCTTCCTCTGTGGGATATACCTATCCTGTGCCTTGTGAACTATTCCCAGAAACTTCAGCCATCTCTGTTCTGCCATCATCCTCGCCAGTATCCTCCTCCAATCTACCTGGGCAAGCTCCTCTCTCTTCTGATCCCTCAAACCACGCCACCCAGCAACCCCACAACCCCAATTAACCCTAACCTACAATAATCAGTTAACCTATTCAGTACGTCTTTAGACTGTGGGAAGGAACCGGTGCATCCAGGGAAAACCCATGTATTCCACGGGAAGGATGTACAGACTCCTTACAGAATGGCGCTAGAAATTAACTCCAAGCTACACTGCTGTGGCGCCCAATGTTTTTGTCCAACAAACTAGTCCCATCTACCCATGTTTGGCCCATATCCCTCTAAACCTCTCATATCCATGTACTTAATTAAATGTATTTTAAATGTTGCTAATGTACCCATCTCAACTACTTTGTGTAGCAGCTCATTTCAAATACACATCACCCTGAACACGAAGAAACTGCCCCTGACAGAAGTCCGTACGGGTGGGAGTCACAAGACCACACAGGTCACCGGAAGTCGAGGTCCATGCGTGTCTGGAAAGCGAGGCCCGAGAGTCAAACTTTGTGAAATCTGGCGGGTAAAGCTGAAGAATGAAATGCAAAGCACAGAGAGTCCAGACGTAGAAATTCGATGGTCGAAGACCTGAAGGAATCATAAGGGTCTGAGTCACTAGGGTTGACGGTCTGTGTGACTCCTGAAGTTAAGGCCTAAATTTCAAATCCATGATTAGCAGGTGCTGGGATCTAGTCCTGAAGGTCAAACCTGTGATCAGTGAGTCCTGGGGAGATTAGTTGGAGGCTTAATGTCTGAGAATTTGGGTCCAAGGACTGGAGGCCCGGAAACAGTCTCTCCTAGAGTTGGAAGCCTTTCTGACTGTGACTGAGTAGGTGGGAGGAAAGGTAAAGGGGCTTGTTTTGCTGTTATTGTCTTGTTTTGTTATTGTTGTTGCTGATGCTTGTGTTGTCCTGCAGAACACTGGGGCATGCAATGTTGGCACTAGAATGTGTAGTGATGCTTGCGAGCTGCCCCAGCACATCCTTGGGTGTGTTGGTTGTTAAAGCAAATAACACATTTCACTGTAAGTTTTAATGTACATGTAATAAATAAATCTGAAGATGATGTCCTTTTTTAAATCTTTTGCCTCTGATCCTAAATCCTAAACCTAAGCCATATTGTTTTTAGCAACTCCTCCCTGAGAAATAATAGTTTGTTTTCACCCTGTCTGTGCTCCTCATGATCTTGTATACCTCTTCTATCAGGTCATTTCTTATTCGGCTTTCGGCTTTCCAAAGTGAGTGGCTTTACACTTTTCGGGATTGAACATCTGCCACTTCTCAGCTCAGTTTTGCATCTATCATTGTCCCGTTGTAACCTATGACAACTTTACGCAACACCAAGCTTTGTACCCTCTACAAACTTACTAACTCACCCTTCCACTTCCTCATCAAAGCCATTTATAAAAATCACAGGGAGTAAGGAATACCACTACAGATCCCTGTGAAATGCTAGTAGTCACAGATCTCTAGAGGCAATACGCTCCATCTACTATTACCCTCGGCTTTCTGTGGGCAAGCCAGTTCTGAATCCATGCTGCCAAGTTTCCAAGGCTTTCTGTATGAGTTTACTTTTTGGGAAGTTTGTCAAGTGCCTTACTAAAATCCATATGCATCACTTACACTACTCTACCTTAATCAGTTTGTTTTGTCACCACCTAACAAAGCCATGCTGACTATCCCTAATCAGACTATGCTTCTCTAATGCTTGTAAATTCTGTCTTTAAGAATTCTCTCTGGTAGTTTGCCCATCACTAGCATGACTTATATAATGGTCTATAATTCTCAGGATTATCCCAGTTACCTTTCTTGAACAAAGGACTAACATTTGTCATCCTCCAGTCTTCTGTTATTACTCATGTGACTAGTAAGGATGCAAACATTATCACCAATGACAACAATCTCATCCCTCACTTGCAATAGCAACTTGGAGTATATCCTGTTTGGTGTCAGGGACTTATCTATCCTAATATTTTTCAGAAGTTCCAGCACATCCTATTTCTTAATGTTGATATGGTCCAGCATATTAGCCTGTTCTACACTGTCCTCACATTTGTCAAAGTCCTTGCACTGGTGAATACTGAAGCAAAGTATTCATTAATGACCTCCCCTCCTTTCTCTGACTTCAGGGACATGATTCCTCCTTTTCCCTTGATCAGTCTTCCCTCACTCTAGTCATCCCCCTGTTCTTCACATACATCTAGTATGCTTTGGGGTGTTCCTGAATCCTACTCGCCAAGGCCTTCTCATATTCCCTTCTAGCACTCCTTAAGTCTTCTGACTGGCTATCTTTTAACTCTCAAAAACTCTGTCTGATCTTTACTCCAAACCTTAAGTATGCTAATATCTTCCTCGACTAAATATTCCACATGTCTGTGCCAATGTGTTTTTTTCACCTGACCATCCTTTGCTTATTTCAATGGGTCAAACCTTTCCAGAACCCCATGCAAGTGCTCCCTAAGCAACCTCGTGCATTTCCCTGAATATTGTTCCCAAATTACGCTCCCAAGTTCCTGCCTAATAGCACCGTAATTCACTCTCCCCCATTAAATATAGCACCGTAATTCATTCTCCCCCATTAAATACTTTTACATATTGTCTGCTCCTATCTCTGTCCAAGGCTGTTGTAGAGGTTAAGGAGCTGTAGTCACTACCTCGAGCTGCTTACCCACCGAGAGATCTTGTTCATTGTTCAGGACAAGTTGACTGAAGGGCTTGTTTGATGCTCTACATCTCTATGACTGAAGGTCTGTACCAATGGCTGGTATAAAGTTAGTTGATCTGACTAACTTGTAATTATGGAATACCTATCATCTTCTCAACTTCACGTAAATAAATCCAATCATCTGTTGTTACACACAGGAGTCAGAAAGTGACTTAAAATGTGCAACCAGTTGAATAGTATGGAAATACGAAGAGAAAGTCCCATTGGACTTGTTTCTGTACTGAGTCTGATCATGGGGGTCTAAACCAAATCAATTTTTCTGTTTCTGTTGTGTCGTTGTTTTTAACTAACAAAACTATATTTTAAGCCTACAGATTTTCAATCAACCAAACACCTACTGACTTATGCAAGGAAAGAAAAGAATTTGAGGATTTTGTAAGCTATTTAATCAAACATTTTCAAAGTTGCATCTGTCCTGAAGGGCTTATCACTAATTTTACTGTGATGCTTGTTCATTGCTTATCAATGGGAAATTGATTCTTTGTAAGTGTCTTATCAAAGCCCTTAATTATGTTGGTTATTAGTTACTAAATTATGTTATCTTCACATTTCAAATTTATGTAAACCAAATAATAACAAGATTTGCTACCCTCTGAATTTGAAGTTCTGCTATGCTTCAATGTTCGCGTAACTGTCTTGGGCTTTGGAACTCAGCACTTAGGTAGGCCACCAGAAGAGAGCCAAACAAGACTTTGAGCAGCATGTACATCACCTTTACACCTTTGTATTCTAATTCTCTTGACATCAAGAAAACTGTTCCTTCGTCAAAGTCAACAAAATATCTGTACTGTTCCTTCGTCAAAGTCAACAAAATATCTGTAAGTTTCTGGGACTGGGTGAAATAATATTGGTGAATAAGATCACCCCCTTTACTGGGGAGCGGCTCACCAGAAATTGGTAATTTCAGTATTTGTGCCGTTGGGCTGTAGATAATTCAGTTACAATATAAGGTACTGTTCCTCTTGTTTGTGTCTGGCCTCACACTGGCAATGCAGAAGGCTGTAGACAGACAAGTTGGCGTAGTTATGGGATGGGAAGTTGAAATGACATGCAACCAGAAGTACAGGATGTCCATTGTAGGTAGAAGCGCTGCGATATAGTTGCCTCATCTATGCCTGGTCTTGCCATTGTTCATGAGGCCACATCGTCAGTAGATCAGTTTGGAATGCAGTAGATTAGTTTGGTGCAGGTGCATGTGAATCTCTGCCTCACTTGATAAGGCTTGTTCTATCTCTGGGAAGAGGTAGACATGTTGATAGACGTAATAACCATGACAATCTTCAAGGAAAGAGACAAAACTGACAGCAGTAACCACATAGAGGTCTCCCAGCTACTTGCCATAGGGAAAGTCATCACAAGGGATTTCCTAGTTTAAACAGCAGAAAGAGCAGACTATCTCTCATTGACCTGCCCTGTCAAGAATCTTCTGACCCCCCCCCCCCCCCCCCCCATATGACTGAGTCTACAGTCACACATTGACCTCATCAGCTATCTCAAGACACTAGAACTGGAGTGAAAGCAAGTCATTCTTGGCAGCAGGAGACTGATGAAAGAGATAAGCAGATGACTTAGATTCAGTTAAGCTTGCAGAAGATTTGGGACTTTTTTTCTTCATTCCATCTCCACAGTCATGCACTCTTTCTGAATCAATGAGCTGCAACTTTAAACCTCCCTTTTCCCAAAATGTTCCAGCCTGTTATGCTGCTCTTTTCCAGTCTCACTGCACTGAGCAATGGATATAACACTCATTTTCAGATCCAAAAAAGGGACTAGTGTTGATTCAGACTGAATTTTAGCTGTTTCCATGGCACCATAAGGCACCAGTTGAGCTTGTAGTTCACATGACCATGACATTTGCAGCATTGTTACAATAAGAGCAGTGTTGTAGTCTGAGAGTTGGTAAAAGGGAAGGTGAGCACACTCAGTAGCTTGCCCATGCAGTAATTGCTATGGGCAATATGTGTTAGTGCACAATATGCCAAAAGGGGAGTGTTGGAGCCAATACTAAGTGATAATTAAAGTATAATTACATACAGTAGATGAGGGGTAGAGCCAGGTTTGATTTGTAGAGTCCTATATGGAAACAGATCCTTCAGCTCAACTTATCCATGCTGACTAGATGTTCATCTGAGCTAGTCCCATTTGCCCACTTTGACCTACTGAATAACCCTTTAAACCTTTCCTATTGATGTACTTATCTGTCTTTTAAGTATTGTTATTGTACTTGTGTCAACCACTTCCTTTGGCATCTTGTTCTATAAGTTGACTATCATGTATTGCCCCAGTGTCCCATTTAAATCTTTCCCCGTCAACTCAAATCTTGCTATCTAGAACATAGAACAGCACAACAATGGACAGGCCATTCAGTCCATGATGTTGTGCCAACTATGATGCCAATTTCTACTAAATGCCCTCCTGTTTGTTTTATCATCCATCTCTCTCCATTCCCATCACATTCATGTATCTTATCTAAAGCCTCATGAATTCCACCAAATTGCCTGCTTCCATTGCATCTGCCACACCCCCCCCCCCCCACCCCATTCCCCATAACCTTAAAAAATGTGCTCTGGTATTTGACATTTCTACCCTAGAGAAAAAAAAATCTGACTTTCTCATAATTTGGAAAACCTCTATCATGCCTTCCTTAGCCTCTGACATTCTGGGGAGAATCACCTATGTTTGTCTACCCTCTCCTTATGCCTCATACACTCCAATCCAGGTAGCATCCTGGTAAATGTCTGCTGCACCCTGTCGACTGTCTCCATATCCTTCCTACAATGGGGTGATGAGAACTGCGCACAAAATGGTCTGAGTAACCTTTTCTATAGATACAGCATGACTTTGTTACTGTTACACTAAGCATCCCTACAAGTATTCCAATGCCAATTTAACCACCTTATGTGCTTGCCTAGTCACTTTTGGTGAACTGTGGACTTGGATCATAAGCTCCCTCTACTTCAACACTATTAATTAACTGTATGCTTTGTCCTTTCATTTGACCTCCAACATGCAACATGACACAATTGCCCAGATTAAACTCCATTTGCCACTTCTCTGTCCACATCTGTAATTGACCTATATCCTGCTGTATTCCTTGATAGTCTTTCACACTGTCCATTACTTCACCAAACTTAGTTGTATCCAAAAACTTGCTAATCCAAGTCTAGTTCTTGATTCCAGTTTTCTTGTTTCTCTTCTAATTTTTGATCCATTTCCCCTGGGAAGAAGGCTCTGTGCATTTACCTGATCTATGCTCTTCATGAATTTATACACCTCTAACATGTCACACCAAAGCCTCCTATATTTCAAGGAATAAAGTCCCAGCCTGCCCAAACTTTCCCTATAACTCAGGCCTTCATGTCCTGTCAACATTCTTGTAATAAAAACAGAATTGTCGTCTTCCTCATCTGTAGATATTCTATGAGCAACCCAGCAACCAAAGGGGAGAGTAGGAAAAGTTTGTTCAAAGCAGTTAGTTTTATTTATGAATTGTACTTGCTTTAATTTAGCTAAAATTAGCACACTTTTTACATAATGAGTTTCCCAAACTGTGTCCAACTCATTTTATAGCCACGTACAAGTTGATGAATTGTTAATACTTGGGAGTTACCTAACACTGCTGTGATGCTGTGGGTACTTGTTCACCAGATGCTGGCATCACTGCTCACTTCAATGTTCATTGCTAGGATATATCAGAGGAAAGAGTCCAGCGTGTGAGACTGGAATTACCAAAGGGCCAGAACCCAGAGGAGACATTTTTCCCCTGAAGGAAGGATGCTAATAAACCAGATGAGCTGCAGACAGTCTGCAGGAGGAAAACAACAGGTCAAGGAGCATCTATGGGGGGAAAGGAATTTTTGATGCTTTATGTGAAAACACTGCATCAGGACTGAGTTCCTCCAGCAGGTTGTTGGTTAGTTCAGATTTCAGCATCTGGAGTCTGTTGTGTCTGCAGTAAACCAGATGAGTTGTGACACTGTTGTTAAAAATAAAAAAAAACCTGCAGATGCTGGAAATCTAAAGTAAAAGCAAAAAATGCTGTAAACACTCAGCAGACCAGGAGGCAGTGTCTGTGGAATACTAATACTTAATACTGCAGTTTTATATTATAAAAATCTGATGAATGATTTTCAACCTGAATTGTTAACTCTGGTTCTCCTTCCACAGATGCTGCCAATCTGCTGAATATTAATCTTTATTTCATTCCTTAAAATGAAATTCCATTTGCAGTTCGGAGATTAATATTAATTCCTGATTCCACACTGAGGTTGGAATTTTGGATTCACGTCTGTGATCGTTAATCCTACACACCCTTCCAGGACTTCAGTCAAGCGACCATTCTTTACTTTTATGTTAGTGCATCTGGCCATGGTCCTGTTCCACCTTCATACTTTGCAGCAAGAATCAATGATCAGCACTGGGGAGTGACAGTGCAAAGTGTCTTATTTATTCATAGTTTTGCCATTTTAAATTTATGGAAAATTTGATCAACTGTGGTTTTCGCCAGCTGTTTGTTTTGAAATGGCATGTTTGCTAAGCTTTACAAAAGACAATCAAACAGCACAGGAGAGACTCAGCCCACTGTGTTCATGTCATTTGATGGATAATTACTTTCCATTAGCTTTTTTTTGGAGTTATGGAGTGAAATTTGATTATACTCCCTTCAGAGATCTTTTTTGGCTTAAGCATTTGAGGAAACATGAAAAAAGGATGAATCTTCGTTCAGGTGAGGTGCCAGAGGGCTGAAGTGTAGCTTATATTATTCCATTGTTTAAGAAAGGCTCTAAGACTAAGCCAGGAAATTTGGTGGGACTGCCACCAGTAGTGGGTAATTTATTGGAAGGTATTCTCAAGGACCGGATGTTTAAATATTTGGATAGACAGGGATTAATTATATATAGTCAATGTTGCTTTGTGCATGTTAAGTCATGTCTAACCAATCATAGAGAGTTTTTCAATGAAGTTACCTGGAAATTTGATGAAGGCACAACAGCAGATGTTGTCTACACAGACTCTAGCATGGCCATGGACAAAGTCCTGCATGTTAGGTTGGTTCAGTCACTTGGCGTTCACGATGAGATAGTTAATTGGATTAGGCATTGGCTTTGTGGGAGAATCCAGAGTGTGGCTGTAGATGGTTGCCTCTCTGACTGGAGGCCTTTGACTAGTGGAGTGCCGCAGAGATTGGTGCTAGGTCCATTGTTATGTGTCATCTGTATCAACAATCTGGATGATAATGTGGTAAACTGGATCAACAAATGTGCAGATGCCACCAAGAATGGCGGTGAAGTGGAGAGCGAGGAAGATTATGAAAGCTTGCAGAGGGATCTGGTCCAGCTGGAAAAATAGTCTGAGAAATGGCAGATGGAATTTAATGCAGACAAGTGTGAGGTGTTGCTCTTTGGGAGGACAAACCAGGTTAGGTATTACACAGTGAACACTAGGGGCACTGAGGAGTGCAGTAGAACAGAGGAATCTAGGAATACAGGTCCATAATTCATTGAATGTGGTATCACAGGTAGATAGGGTTATAAAGAAAGTTTTTTGAAAATCGGCTTTCATAAATCAAAGTATTGAATACAGGATTTGGAATGTTATGCTGAAGTTTTATGAAACATTAGTGAGGCTTAATTTGGAGTATTGTGTGCAGTTTTGATCACCTACCTGCAGGAAAGATGTCAGTAAGATTGTAAGAGAGCAGAGAAAACCTACAAGGATGTTGCCAGGATTTGAGAACCTGAGTTATAGAAAAAAGTTTAATAGGCTAGGACTTTATTCCCTAGACCGTAGAAGAATAAGGGGAGATTTGAAAGTGGTATACAAAACTATGAGGATATAGCAAGTAGGTTGTTCTACTGAGGTTGGGTAAGACTGGAACTAGAGGCCATGGATTAGGGATGAAAAATGAAATATTTAAGGAGAAAATGAGGGGGATCATCTTCACTCAGAAGGGTTGAGCGTGTGGAACAAGTTGCCAGCAGAAGTGGTGGATGTGGGTTTGATTTCAACATCTAAGAGAAATTTGGATAGGTACATGGATAGGAGGGGTATAGACGGCTATGGTCTGGGTGTGTGTTGATGGGACTAGGCAGATTAATAGTTTGACAGATTAGATAGGCCGAAGGACCTGTTTCTGTGTTGGTGTGTTCTATGACTCTTTATTTTGTGTGAACAATAAACCTTATCACTTGCTAATGAGAATCCATTTGAAATATATCTTAATTAACACTTTCTCTTGCCTCTGAAGAATGTAGCACATTTGAGGAACTGCCCTCTGGAGTTTTCAGTGGTTTGGAGAAATACGTCAGTAGCCATTGAACATGTCAGTTCCACCTAACGATGCGAAAGGAGTTTTTCTATAAACACATTATTGCAGCATTTTCTAAACGGTAACTTGTTAACTTTGAAGAACAAACAACCTTTGGTTTTGACATCATTTAGAGCTACTTATGTGTGCGGCAGCCCAGAGCAAATTTGAAGCTCCTTGTAATCTTTGTGTCTGGAGAGATGTTGAACTTTAGAGCTGTTAGTGAGGTTTTGAATGTACGACTTGAGCAACTGACAAATTGCATGAATTTGCATGCCAGTAATTGGTGAATCCACTGAAATTGCAAACTCGCTGAGCTTGACATTTAAGAGTAAAATAGCACAGAAGAGGTCATTTAACCTATTGTTCTTATGCTAGTAAGTTAAAATTGGTAGAATTGGTTTATTATTGTCACAAATCGAGGGACAGTGAAAAACTTACCTTGCATGTTATCTATATAGATCCTCACGTCAGTGCATGGAGGTAGTACAAGGATAAATAGCAACAGAAAGTTATAATTACAGAGAAAGTGTAGTACAGGAGGACAATAAGGTGCAAGGCCATACTGAGGTAAAGAGTCTATCTTATTATACTAGAGACCATTTGATAGTCTTATAACAGTGGGATAAGAAACTGTCTTTGAACCTGGTGGTATGTGCTTTTTGGTTTTTCTGTCCTCTACTGGTGGAAAGGGGAAAAGAAGGAAGGACCAATGTAGATGGGCTCTTTGATTATGCTAGCTGCTTTACCAAGTCTCTGTTGACAGGGAGGCCAGTTTCCATGTTGTGCTGAGCTGTGGCCACAACTCTCTGGAACTTCTTGAGATCAAATGTAGAGTAGTTGCTATACCAAGGTGTGTTGCATCCACTTAGGATGCTTTCTGTGGTGAACAACATTGATTTGAAGTAACACAGAATCAGACCAGTCCCATTCATCCCAAGATCATTGAATATGTTGCAGTCACTTACACAAAAAACACAGGGTAGTAATCACTGGTAATGTTACCACTTCTAATAAAAAGAATGAAAGACTGAGCAGTACCCTTAGGAGTGGCACGCTTGCCATTTTCACATGGGTTGGGAATGAATGGAATTGTAGAGACCCTTGGACTCGGTTCTGTTTGGATTGATTGTGGCCAGGTAAAGTTTTAATTTGATACTTGAGCAGAATGTACTCTTTACTTCAGCAGAATGTACTCTTTGACCAAGCTTCTCTTCATCAGTCATAGTATCTCCTGATGTGCCAGTGCAATTTTTTTTTTATATTAGTCCTACAAAGTCCCTTTTTACTAAGTTAAATGAGCTGTAAGAACAGATCCAAATTCCATTGCAGAACTTGCCTGTCACCTAGACTGACATCTTGGTGCAAAACCTAGAGAATGCCAAATTGCTCAGTGATAGCCAGTTCAGACAGTAAACCAAGGCTTTGTTTGGCTTTCCGTGGTGTAAAAGATCCCGTGGCCAATATTCCTGCTGATGATAGAATCTTGCGAATCTTGATGCAGGTGTCTGGTTTCCACTTCCCACAGTGATCACACTGTGTAAATCTACCAGACAATTTGATCTGAGCTTCAGAAGCCCTGTATATCCAAAGCCTGGTCTGCTAGATGCAGGATGGGAGGCAGCTATTCATTAGTACCCCCAGCTGGAATGAGGAACACTTGACAGGCAATCTGTTGCTGATTCCCAGTGGGCTTCGTCTGCACAAGGGAAAGGCACAGTAGTAGAACTGTTGTCTCACTGCAGGTTCAGTCCTGATACTCTCCTTCTGACTGCTTGGGTTTGCCCTTGGGTGCTTCAGTTTTCTCGCACATCTCAAAGACGTGCAGGTTGGTAGGTTAATTGGCAGCTATAAATTGCCTGTAGTGTGTGTGTGTGTGTGAGGGTAGTATCTGGGGGAAGTTGTTGGGAATGTAGAGAGAATAAAATTAAACAGGTGCTTGAATCTGAGAAGTGGAGATGTGATAGATTAAAGGGAGAATGAGATTAATGTTAAATTAGTCTAAGTAGGTGGTTGATGATAATTGTAATTGGTTTATTATTGTCATATGTACCGACAGTGAAAACCTTGTTTTACTTGTAAATCGTATGGATCATTTCCCCACGTCAGTATATGGTGGTAGTAAATGGGAAAAGTAGTAACAAAGTACAGAATATAGCATTACAGTTACAGAGAAAGTGAAGTGTAGGCAGACTATAAGGTGCAAGGCCATGGCAGGGTGGATTGTGAAGTCAAGATTCCATCTTATTGGACTAGGAGAATTATATCAATGGTATGGAAGGTGTCCTTGAGTCTGGTCGGTGCAGACTCAATGGATCAGTTGCCATTACCATGATCTGAGGTATCCTGGACATGAGAAGCAGTGTCACAGTTCACTGTCACAATACTCTCAGTAGCTGTGTGATTTGTCAGTGCCCAATGTGCAGACACACTGTATATAATAAATGAATGAATAACATGCTGGTTATCAGTTTTGGGAAATTTTGAGGAAAACAAAGACTCATTTGACGACCCCCCCTCGCAGAGGTCAGCAATCTAGATGCACTGCAGGAACACACGAGCACCAGCCAGAAAGTCGAGAGCAGCAATTACTTGGAACAATCGTGGTCTGTGTTTGCACACTATCCTGACCTATAAATACATGGTTGCTCCTTCAGTGTCACTGAGCCTCAGAACTCACTGGGAGTAAGCTCTTTTAACAGACTGCAGCAATTTGAAAAGGCATCTCAACCTCATTCTCTCAAGGGCAATTAGGGATGAGCAATAAATGCTGGCCTTGCCAGTGATGTACACATCACACAAAAATAAACACACAATCTATTTTGGCACAGCTCTGCTCAGCAAATTAGAATGATTGCTGCTTCCTGACGCAAATGATTTGTTAAAGTATTTTCCAGTACATTTAACAATGCGACTAAACATACTATTAACTCATTTTGTGAAAATGGGATTTGAGCTTTCAAAATATTGTGAGAAAAGGAAAATGTTAGGTTGTTTATTATTCTATGAAGGCAACATGCCCCTGCAGTCTAATTTCAGTGCAAGCTTGAGTTGCTTTTAGGCTCTTCCAGCCCAGTTAAAGGGAAAAGGGACACTAGGAATTTGATGGCTCTTTCTGGGACTGTGTGAAAAGAGGGAAGTTCATCCGTGTGGTAAGCCATTTAATATACGGTTTCCTCAGTTGTTGCACTCCCATGCCTAGAGAAGGCACATAGAGTCATAGAGCAATATAGCACTAAAGCTGACCAAGTTACCTGAGCTAATCCCATTGGTCCATGTTTGATGTATCCCTCTAAAACCCCGCTATCCATGTATCTGTCCAAATCTCTTTTAAATATTTCAGTTCTACATTCTTCAACCATTTCCTTGAGCAGCTTGTTCCATATACCCACAAGAGAAAATTTGCAGATGCTGGAAATCTAAGCAACACACACAAAATGCTGGAGGAACTCAGCAGGCCAGGCAGCATCTGTGGAAAGGAGTACAGTCGATGTTTTGGGCTGACATATCCACCACTGTACGTGTGAAAATTATATACCTAAGATCCTCCTTTAAGTTTTTTTTCTTCTCACCTTTATAACCTGTTCCCTCTAGTTTTATACTTCCCTGTGTTAGGACAAAGACAGACCATTCACCCTGTTTGTGTTCCTTCATGATTTTGTACAGTATATTTCAATAAGGGCACTCCTCAACCTCCTACATTCCAGGGGGAAAAAACCCCAACCTGTGTAGTCTCTCCTTGTAATTCAAACCCTTCAGTCTTGGTGCTATCATAGTGGATCTTTTTACATACTTTTCAGCTCAATGACATCTTTCCTATAGCTCAGTGACCATATTTTAAACAAGACCTTATAGCTTCACACAGTGGAAAGTTTCTTCAGGAAGCTGCTGGGGTTTGATGGTTGTTGGCCCTGTTAATGAAACACTTGTCTATTTCAAGTACAGCACTGAGCATTTATATTGCTTATTTCTGGGCCAGACTTTACTGCTCATCTTTATAGTCTGGATTGATCTGACCTCTTCAGAGGGCATTTTAACGTGAGGGCTGATCCAGATTGATAAATACACTGGACAGGGTAAGGATAGCAGATTTGCTGCTCTCAGTCAAATTGGTGACCTAAATTTGCTTATAATTTTAACTACAATTTATTAGTTTGCCTTGTGGTATCATTTTTAAGAGTGTTTCCTAGAACTCCAGATTACTAACTGAATTTAAAATCGGCAGCTACTGTGATGGGCTTTAAATTCTGGGTAACTTAACTGCTGCACCATCAGTAAGAGGATACAGGATAACAATCGGGTTCTATTTTTATGGACATCCATGAGATAATTTTGCCTCTAAGAAAATATATAGAAATTAATCTCTGATAACAATACCTCCACAGCATTGTAAAAGTACACAATACTGAATGGAAAGAATAATTTCTAAAACTAGAGAGAGAGAGAGAGGAAGCCAGTTCTATTGTTGCACCTTGGACTTTGAAATTAATATTAAGGGAGCTTGTTTAAATGTGGGAATATTCATAAACTGGGTGATGTATCCTGGGTTAGATCTCTACTGTGTGGGAAGGGAGGAGGATGATGGTGATGCCTTCTCCACCTCAGCATTCTGCTTAAAAACTGAACTCCCAAGAGAGCCTCACCTACTGTGCAAGTGACACCTATGGTTTGTTAACAAAAGTTGCTTCCACATGATGTAGGAATCTCTGACGTCTAGAAATCATTACCCTTCTTAATTTCTCTTCAGAATGTGTTGCCAGTTTGCTGCAGTCCATGTGCGGTTGCCCCCACAAGATTGCTAGGTAGGGAATTCTATTTTAACGTAGTAGTAGTGAAGGAGGAAGAGACGTTTGTCAGGGGGGATATATTTGAAGGTATTTTAAAAGAGGTTATAATCGCATAGAAATCAAGGTATTGTGGTTTTGGTGAAAGGGTCATTACTCTTAACTGATAGATTGGAGTTCTCTTGAAGAAGTAACATGTTCTGTAGATAATAGGGGAATGAAATAAATCTGAAAGATTTTCAATTGTATTATTTGATGAAGTGTTGCATCAAAGGTTATTGTACTACATCTTGTCCAAGGGTGACCTGCAGGCTAGTGGAGGGAAAGAACGCTTTATACTTTCTTTGGTAGAGACTTATCTCCTCCCTGCCACCCATTAAAATGGTTGGAACAGTTATATAGAGGTAATGGGAGGATTTACAGAAAACTGCTTGCAACAAGTCTCCATGCTCCACCACAACAGCTGAGTTTGAGAATCAGAATCAAGATTAATATCATTGGCATATGATGTGAAATTTGTGAAAATATGTGTGCGTGAATATATAGATATAGTGCAAAACCAGAAATAAAAGTGAGGTAGTATTCATGGGTTCAGTGTTCGTTTAGAAATCGAATGGCAGAGCGGAAGAAACTTCCTGAATCACTGAGTGTGTGCCTTCAGGCTTCTGTACCTCCTTCCTGACAGTAGCAATGAGAAGAGGGCATGTTCTGGGTGATGGAGTTCTTAATAATGGACACCATCTTTCTGAGATACTGCACCTTGAAGTTGTCTTGATTACTATGGAGGCTAGTACCCTTGATGGAGAACTAAAATTCTCTTTATTTTAAAGGATTTTCTCTCAAAGCCTGAATATATACTCACCATCATAAATATTATCAGCAAATCTGTAAATTAATATTAATTTACACACTTCTAAAGAAAAATGGATGTGTAAATTAATTCTTAGTTATATTTTATACAGGTTTGGGAGTTACAAATAAACTTCAGTGTAGATATTAAACTTACAGAGGCATTAGAGAATATAAGTATATTTTTCTAGTTTATAATTGCAAACATATGGAGGAGATTATCCATGAAAGGAAGTTAGTCATACCTCAGATGAATAGCTGAATGATTATTTAGTAAAGAATAAACATAAATTCAGGCAGCTAAAATAAATTGGAGAGTAGATAAGGAGGAAAAAATGAATTAAAAAAAATAAAGTAAACAGTGCAAAAGAGCACTTTGTTAAACAGCAGTTATATTAAATTTCATGATTAGATGCTAGTTGGTTCAAAAGCACATTGGCTCATTACTGAAAAGGGTTTTTAAATATTTCAAGCAAATTATGTTGTAATGTAAAAATGCACTGTATTTTAATCAGAATATCATGACTTCTGGTTTGGTAGCAATCTGAACAAAAAATGGGCTATTAATAAACTATAACATTTTTGGTTTCACGAACTTGACTAAAAATACCATGTGATTTATATTGTTAAAGTGAAACAAATTTCATATGAATGTCTGTTTGCTTCCACCCTCACATAAAAGGTTATGTGCTATTGAATTAGTGAACGACGCAAAATATATTTAGGGTGCAGTTATTTTTAACCAACATTTGACATCTTGCTTATGAGATAAATAGAAATTAATTAAGTGGAGATTTGTGGCAAATATGACTATATGATATATATGTATTCTATCTGAAATACATCTTATGGAAATGTTTGATGATGAACTTCAATAAAAATAAATTACAAAAAAAAATTTAATTTAATTCAAATCTACTGATGTAAGAAAGCTGAAATAAAAACAGAAAATAATGGAGACACGCATCAGGTCAGGCAGCAGCTGTGAATAAATAAACATGGTTAAAACATTTCACGTTGATGAACTTTCATTAGAACTGGGAATGTAAGATGTTACCTTTAAGTTCCAGAGAAGATGGAGGAAGGGGTTGATAGGACAAAGGGAATATGGATGGGTGGAACAAAGATGAACCTCAGTTCACCTTATTGGTGATATTCTCTTTGGCCTCTCCATCCCATTACCACCATCCATCCTACAACCTAAAACTACCTTGCTATTTCTTTCCCAGATCTGATGAATGTTCTCTAATCTGAAACAACCATTTTTCTTTCCATTGTTATTTTCAACACTGCACTCTGTTATCTGTTATGCAGGTAAGTTGTGAGGAGGTGCAGTAAGAGAGTTTGGCGAGCTTAAAAACTTTAGCGTTTGAATTCCAGGGTGTATATGAGCCATACATTTGTCTGATAGTACCATTTGTCTAAATGATCAGCAACATCATTGTGGCAGTGTTCTAAAGAATGATGTCTCCAAACTGCAGAATTCATTCAGTCCTCCACTGTGTTGTTAGACAGCATAATATATTGTTCATTCAGCAAACTGAGATTCATATAACTAATGTTAGTAATATCATGGATGGATGGGAAATTAACACAAAACAGAATGCAGTGGCTGCTCTCTGGAGCATAGTAGATGGTGGTGGTCATCAGAGGTCACTGCTGGGGCTATGCTTCTTGTTAATAAAAACTAATAACTTAGAGATAGACATACCAAGTTTAGTTTCCAGATTTATGGAAGACATGAAACTTGGAAGTTTGTACTGTAAGAAGATGTAGATTGGCAGATTGCACAAACAAGCATGAGATGAAATTTAGTGTGGATAAGAGTGATGGTGTATACTTCAGCAGAGAATAATATGCGGCACAGTTCTGAAGTGTGTTCAGCAAGTGTGGGTATATAGACGTGTAGACCTTTGCCATAGCTCGTTGAGAGCATGGTTGGAAAAACAATTTGGGTCTTAGAATTCATAACTACAAAAGCAGGAAAGTTGTGTAGAACCTGGTTAAGGCAGAAGTTAGGCCACTGCTATAGTATTGTGTCCAGTTATGGTCACCTTACCTTAAAAAGGATATAACAGTCGTGGAGAGAATGCAGAAGAGATTGGTTCTCTTTTTTGTAATTTATTTTTTTATTGAAGTTCATCATCAAACAAACATTTCCATAAGATGTATCTCCACATAGTATTTATCTGAGGTATACACATGGAAAAGAGTGGAAAGAAAAAACAAGCAAAAGGAAAAAACTGTACAAGTAGGGAGTGATCTTTTTTTTTACAACATATTCATTGATTTGTGAGAATCAAATCAGGCCTATGAGGCATTATGTAGTTAAACTATTTTTCCCAGTATGAATCAAATTGTTCCAGCTTATGATTAACAGATGCTGTTATCTTCTCCATTTTGTAAATGTCCATTGTAATTTCCATCCATGCATTTAAAGTTGGGCTCTCCTGTGATAACCATTTCCTAGTAAGAGTCTTTTTACCAGCCACCAACAGTATATTCATTAAATGATTGGTTCTAAGAATGGGGATTTCATACTGGAGAGACTTCCGCTTCTCTTGAAGCAAAGCGGATTAAGAGGAGATCTGATGAAATGTTTAGCTGTTGTAAAGTAGGGTAGCTGTAGCCATTAGCAAGGAGATTGAAGAACCTGGGAGCACAAATTTCAAATCATGTAGAAATGAAATTAGAAATTTAAATTATGTAGATTACAGAGGAAGACTCAATAACAATGTGTTACTTTTAAAACATAAAGTAATCATTCGCACGAATTGATTGCTTGTAAGGATGCTGGAGTTAGGGCCTTTACATGGGAATAGAATAGACTCAGAGAGAGAGAGTATTGTAGGGCTTAGGGAAAAGTTGGAGGAACGGGATTAAGAGCTGGCATAGACGAGAGACTGAATGGCCTATGAGTTCCATGTTTCTGTTGTACACATGGCTTCTTTAGCAAGAGGATAAAAAGCTGGCAATAAGATAAATTTGTGTGACAGACTCAAGCAGATAACAGCATTGCAGGAGAATCAAATTTTGACTTGATGATGCATCCATACTGGTTTGTTTGTACTTCAATAAAATTAACAGCAGTATACATTTTCTTCTTTGTTATGATATATGAGCTATGTCAGGCTTTGGTGTGTATTAACAATATTTCATTGAAAATGTAAAAAACCAGCTGCTTCTATGTTATTCTTAATTTATTTTTATAAACCTTTTATAAGTGCCATTAATGATCTGCTAAAGGTCATCTACATTTTAAAAGTAAAATAAGCTATTTTCACAAGTTAGTAATGACTGATTTAGCTGTGAGGTTGACTCTATTTTGAAAAACAGTCATTAATTTCAGTAATTTAACTGCAGTGTACCAAACCACTGCTGACTCACTGATTTATCAGCCATTTAGGTACATCTTGCCTGGTACTCAATAAAGCTCCGGGGATAATTACCTCTTTCTGTGGATCCTTTGATGGAGGGTTTCTGCTCACTCCCTGCAGCCTTCTTCTGCCTGGCAGAGAGCTCATGGGTGTCACATTTTTCTTCATTAACTCACCTCTCTTGTTTTTCTTGATATTATTCCAGTTCAGTTTCTCATTTTGCTCTTCCTACTTTCTCTAAACTCACAGAATAGCCATGGGCTCCAGCCATACCTGCCTTTTCATTGGCTACCTGGAATAGTCCATGTTCCAAGCCTTCCCTGGTAGTGTTCCCGAACTCTTTCTGTGTAACATTGGCGACTGCATTGGTGCTGCTTCATCTACCCATGGTGAGCTCATTAATTTCAACAACTTTGTCTCCAACTTCCACTACACAAATTCACTTGGTCCATTTATGACATTTCTCTCCCCTTTCTCAATGTATCCATTTTTGGAAACAACCCATTTACCAATATCATTTATAAACCTACCAATTACCATGGCTATCTTGACTATACCTACTCCTACCCTGTCTCCTGTAATAACACCTTTCCCTTTTATCAACTCCTTGGTGTCCGCTGTATTTATTCCCAGAAAGAGGCTTTCCAGGACATCAAAGATGTCATCCTTCTTAAAAGAACAGGGTTTCCCTTCCTCCACCATCGATGCTGCCCTCAGCTGCATCTCCTCCATTTCCTGGACATCTGCACTCACCCTATTTTCCTGCTGCCTTAAGAGGGATAGAGTTCCTCTTGTCCTCACCTACCACCCCACGAGTCTCCACATCTGACACATCATTCTGTGTAACTACTGCCATCTTCAATGGGATACTGCCACCAAACATCTTTACCTCAGTGCCGCCCCCCCACACTTTCTGCAGGGATTGCTCCCATTGATTCCCTTGTCCATTCGTTCCTCCTGGCAAGCAGAAGTGCTACTACACCTGCCCGCTCACCTCCATTTAGGGCCCCAAACAGTCCTTCCAGGTAAGGCAACACTTCACTTATGAATTTGTTGGTTGTCTGCTGTGTCTGGAGCTCCTGATGCGGTCTCCTCTACATTGGTGAGACCCAACGTAGATTGAGGGACTGCTTTGTCGAGCACCTCAGCTCCATCGGTAAAAGGTGGAATTTCCTAGCGGCCAACCATTTAAATTCCTATCCCTATTCCTGACCCAATATGCCAGTCCATGGCCTCCTCTTCTGCTATGATGAGGCCACTCTCAGATTGGAAGAGCAATGCCTTGTATTCTGTCTGGGTAGTCTCCAACCTGATGACGTGAACATTGATTTCTCCAACTTCTGATATATTTTTTCTTCCCCTTCCCTCATCTTCACTCTGACCTCTTAGCTCTTCTCCTCACCTGCCTATTGCCTCCCCTATGTGCCTCTCCTCTTCCCTTGCTCCAATGATCCAGTTTCCTATCAGATTCCTTCTCCAGCCCTTTATCGTTAACACTTCATCACCTCTCAGCTTCTTACTCCATCCCTGCTCTCCAACCCACCTGGCTTCACCTATTACCTTCTAGCTTGTACTCCTTCCCCTCCCCTCACCTTTTTATTCTGGCTTCTTCCCCCTTCTTTTTCAGTCCTGAAGAAGGGTCTTGGCCAGAAACGTCAATTGTTTATTCACTTCCATAGATGCTGCCAGCATTTTGTGTGTGTTGCTGTAGTTGTTGCTAAACCATTCTCCAGCTTCTCCCCCTTCTCCTGCACCCAGATGGCAAAGTCATTCAACAGTTACACACCTATGTACTATTGATGTGTAGTTCCGCAGAAAGCATATTTCCTACCTGCACTACCTTTCAATCCCGAGTACACATGGTTTAAGCAGCATTCAGGCACTTTTATTGGAGGTTGGTTATCCAAGTGACAAACCACATCTTGCCAACGCAAATCTCTCTTATGTGCATTGATAAGCAGAAATCAAATAATTTCAAAGAAAGTGCATCACCTACACCCCAGTCCAATCCTTATTCCTGAAGGTACCTGGATTCTGAACTGCTTTTTTACCTTTTCCAAAGGAGGTTTATTCAGTGATTACAGGATCACATTATTCCACATATTGCACCATTTATAAGTCAATAGCTTTATTAGTTTCAAATCACAACACAATCTGGTACACACTCAAGCCCCTGTGGCACCCACTTGTCCACCTATCCCAGAAAGTCCCTAGTGTATCCCTGGAAGCTTTGTGCTCCTTCTCCATGGGCACACAGGAACGTACATAACCCTAGAAGAGGGGCAGGCAATCAGCTCAAGCAGAACCCTCGATTGCCACTGCCTGGACCTTTGAATGGCCACCTTAGCAAGGCCCAAGAGCATTCCATCCAACTGATCCAACCCGCCCCACTGGCCTCCGGCTGACTGAAGATCAGAAGCATGAAGCTAAGAGCTATCTCCTATACCTAATTAAGTGGCCACTGAGTGTATGTTTGTGGGCTTGCACTGTAGCCCATTCGCTTCAAGGTTCGAAGTGTTGTGTATTTAGAGATGCTCTTCTGCACACCACTGTTGTAACATGTGGTTATTTGAGTTTCTGTCATCTCCCTGTCAGCTTGAACCAGTCTGGCCATTCTCCTGTGACCATTACCATTAGCAAGGTATCTTTCCCATAGAATTGGCTGATTAGGTATTTTCATTTATGAACAAGTGTACATAATACACTGACTCCGCTTAGCTACAGAAATGGCAGGCAGCTAGAGAGCCTGTAAACTGACTTAGGAGTTTGTTACATGGTACAGCTCCATGCAACATTCATCAACCCAGGACTCCAGTGTAAAGAGGCTTAGGTGTAGACAGTAACCATGAGTGACATTCAACTATTGCAGTGGATTAACTTGCAAATCCTACATTTTTCACATTTATTAGGATTGGCATTGATTTGCCATCCCTTAAAGATGGCGATGAGTTGCCTCCTTGAACTACTGCATTCTTGGTAAATGCATGCAAATGCTTGTGGGGAAGGAGTTCCATGGTTTAATACCGGGTGTATTAAACAAATGGTGGTGTATTTCCATGTCAGGAGGTTGCGTGGTGTTCCGATGTGTCTGAAACCTTTGTTCTTGTTAGTGGTGAAGGGTGCAGGTTTGGGAGTAATTGCAGTGGATTTTGTAGATGGCATTCACTACAATTGACGTAACAGGCAGTAACTAACTACTCACTACAATTATTGTGTGCCATGGATAGAGAGAAATTATGTTTCATTTCAAGTGATTATTGAAATGCTAATCAATAAGATTAGACCATAAGATTATAGGACCATAGGAGCAGAAGTAGGCAATTTGCCCTATCGAGTCTGCTCCACCATTCAATCGTGGCTGATTCTTTTTTCCCCTCCTCAACCCCATTCTCCAGCCTTCTCCCCGTAATCTTTAATGCTGTGTCCAATCAAGAACCTATCAATCTCTGCCTTAAATACACCCAACGACCTGTCCTTCACGGCTGCATGTAGTAACAATTTCCACAAATTCACCACCCTCTGGCTAAAGAAATTTCTCTACATCCTGAGGCTGTACCCTCTTGTCCTAGACTCCTCCACCATGAGAAACATCCTTTCCTCATCTACTCTGTCTAGGCCTTTCAATATTTGAAAGGTTTCAATGAGATTCCCCCTCATTCTTCTAAATTCTAGTGAGTACAGACCCAGAGCCATCAAATGTTCCTTGTATGATAACCCTTTCATTCCCCAGATCATCTGCGTGAACCGCCTCTGAACCCTCACCAAAGCCAGCACATCTTTTCTTAGATGAGGATCCCAAATCTGTTCACAATACTCAAGATGAGGCCTCACCAGTGCCTTATAAAGCCTCAGCATCACATTCCTGCTCTTGTATACTGGACCTCTTGAAATGAATGCTAACATTGCATTTGCCTTTCTCACGCAGACTCAACCTGCAAGTTAACCTTTAGCGTGTTCTGCACAAATACTTGCAAGTCCCTTTGCATCTCAGATTTTTGGATTTTCTCTCCATTTAGAAAATAGTCTGCACATTCATTTCTACTACCAAAGTGTATGACCATGTATTTTCCAACATTGTATTTCATTTGCCACTTTCTTACCCATTCTCCTAATCTGTCTAAATTCTTCTGCATCCTATGTTTCCTCAATACTACCTGCCCTCCACCAATCTTTGTAACATCTGCAAACTGGCAACAAAGCCAAATATTCCATCATCTAAATCATTAATATACAGCATAAAAAGGAGCGGTCCCAGCACTGACCCTTTGCGGAACACCACTAGTCACCGGCAGCCAACTGGACAAGGATCCTTTTATTCCCACTTGCTGTCCCATACCAATCAGCCAATGCTCTTAACCATCTTAGTAACTTTTCTGTAATACCATGGGCTCTTAACTTGGTAAGCAGCCTCATGTGTGGCACCTTGTCAAAAGCCTTTTTAAAGTCCAAATATACAACATCCACTGCATCCCCTTTATCTGTCCTACTCGTACTCTCCTCAAAGAATTCCAACAGGTTTGTCAGGCAAGATTTTCCCTTAAAGAAACCATGCTAACTTTGCCCTATCTTGTCCTGTGTCACCAGGTACTCCCTAATCTCATCCTTAACAATTGACTCCAGAATCTTCCCAACCACTGAGGTCAAGCTAACTGGTCTATAATTTCCTTTCTGCTGTCTTCCACCTTTCTTAAAGAGTGGAGTGATATTTGCAATTTTCCAATCCTCTGGCACCGTGCCAGAGTCAAACTATTTTTGAAAGATCCTTTCTAATGCCTCCACAATCTCTAATGCTACTTCTTCAGAACCCTAGGGTACAGTTCATCTGGTCTGGGTGACTTATGTACCCCTTGGTCTTTCAGCTTGTTGAGCACCTTCTGCCTTGTAATAGTAACTGTACTCACTTCTCTTCCTTCACACACTACAACTGGCACACTGCTAGTGTCTTTCACAGTGAAGACTGACGTAAAATACTCATTTAGTTCATCTGCCATTGGGCTGTGAGAATTATTAGAGCTCTGCTCATCCAAGCCAGAGAGAATTCCATTATGTTTGTAACTTAGACCTTGATGCTGGGAAGCTGTAGGTTGTCAGGAGGTGTATCACTCATCGGAGGATGCCCAATCTCTGTCCTGCTTTTATAACCGCAGTATGGGGCTGATCCAGTTGAGTTTCTGGTCAGTGGTGACACTAGCAGAGTTGTTGACTCTGATGGTAACATCATTAAAAACTAAATTTAGTGATTAGGTTCTAATGGTTTTGAGATGCAAATGAATTTGCCACCTATCATCCAATGAATATTGTCTAGGTCTTACTGTACTCATCAGTAAACATCTCCAGTCCTTATGATGGAAGGATGGTCATTGATGAAGTAGCTGAAGATGGTTTGGCCTAGGACGCTCCCCTGAGGAACTCATCATTGATGTCCCGAGGCTGAGGTGATTACTGTTCAACAACAAGAAAGGCTTCCCTTGTGTGGGCTGTGACTAACCACCAGAGTGTTCTTCCCTTTATGTCCATTGATATCAGTTTTATCAGGGTCCCCAGAACAAGTACCACCTGAGTGTCAGTGACACTCTCACCTCACTGCTGGAATTTCGCTCTGTGTTCTGTACCTGTAACAAGACTGTAATAAGGCCAAGAGTCCAATGGGCATTTTGCACCTGTGAGCATGCCACATGATAGCACTGTCAACAGCACCTTCCATCTATCATTTTGTTAACAGATTTTAGCTAGGCAATTTTCCACATTGTTCAGATATACGCTAGTACTGTAATTGTACAGGAATGGTTTGGCTGGAGGTCCAGCTAGTTCCAGTTTACAGCTCTTAAATACCTCAGCTGGTTGTCAGATGAGTTGGCAGAATATGATTGCAGCTGCTTTTTAGTCTTTAGTCTCTAGTACTCCCTTGCTGGGCCCTGCCATAAATAGGGATAGGAATGTTCTTGGAACCTTCTCCTCCAGAAATGCCATCATTATTCACAACTCAAAATGTCTAAATTCGATGTATGGGTCGATGTTCTATCTCATGCTACATCTGAGAACTTGGTTGGACAAGTAAGAATGAGTTGGATCTGGAGTTACTTCTCAGCCGTCTGTTAAAGGATGAGAAATTTTAGTTCCAACAAGTAGGTTATATAAGATTTTTTTAAAATTTTGTGGTTATCATTATTAATGACATTTTTCATAATACAACTGCCATGGCTTGAACTCAGGCCTTGGGATTCCTAGTCTAGACTTATGGATTAGTTACCCACGGTATACAAACTCAGCATAGACTGGGAATTGAAGCTAGTCTTCCTGCTTAAACAGCTGCATTGTCAGAGTACTTAGCTGACCTAATCATGAAATATCTATTTTAGTAAGCATTTTACAGTTCTTGTAGATGTCACACTTATGCTGCCACGCTGAAGGCTACACACTTAAATCTACTGTAACATTTTTTTTAAAATGTGTTTTTGCAGGTATCTAACTCGATGGTCGGTCAAATCCGTGAAGCCCATTTGGAGGAAAGGCCTTAAGTGGTGTAAGGTACGCATGCCTGTTGGAGACCCAATAATGAAGAATAACATTGTCCATGGGAAGAAACCTTACTATATGAAGCACTGATGTGGATGCTGGCGAATTTAAGCTCCTGGGCATTTTTTTTGAATCCAATATTCAGAAGGGTATTCAGAAAAGATTTATTTAGATACAGAGATTTCTTTGCTATAATGTGTACATAATAATTATGTAGATATCATCTATAATTTGACGATGCAGATTAAAGCAAGAGAGGCTCAACTAAACCAAGTGTCATTGATTTTTGCTGTGGTGTGAATTCAATGGACTATCATATCATGAAAGGAAAATCCATGTTCTTCTCGCCCAGGCCCATGTAAAGGTAGCCGAACTGAGTGGTTTCTGGCACGTGGAAGAAAGTGAAGCCAGGCCAGAGGAGGTTTTGGAGAATGACCAGCTTGTTGCCTCTCTCATACTGTAGAGTCCAAAACACTGAAACACAAAAAAAGAGGTTTTCAGTCTTCCATTCAAATCAGAACTCAGGCTCCTATATGCCTGCTCAGAAAGTTAATTCATTGTCACTGAAGTGCAGGGACAGAAAGTTTAAATGATAGAAATTTGATTGTGTTGAGCAGTCCTGGGATAGAAACACTTTTTGGATAGAGGAACTGTAACAGAACACCTTTTCCAGATAATGATAAATCCCGCTTGTCAGCCTGTGACCTAGACAGTGTTCTTCATATAGGGAAGGGAAGAGGGAGGGGAGCCAGATACAAGTTGTAATTTGAAGTTGCTTGAGATATCATCCAAGCAATATATTGAGTTAGTACTGGGGTGAAAGACTTCACCTACAAGTGAGTCCAAAGGAAGTAGGGTTGTTGTTTGTCTTAGTGCATTGGTTTAAAAAGAGTTTTGATAAGTGTACATAAGGAGAAACAATTCCTAGTGGCAAAAGATTCTTTATTTAAAGTGATTCCAAAAGAATAAAATTCAATATGTTAAGACATTTTATGCAGGAAGCAGTGACCATTAACATAGATCTTTGGAAGCCATTTAATAATATATTTCAAAAGGAAACTGAGTAAATAGCTAGAATGACAGTATTTGCAGGGCTATCAAGAAAAGTAGGGGAGTGCACAAACTGTATAGCTCTTTCATAAGTTACATCATGGGTGCAATGGACCTCTGTGGACAAAGGCCACACATCTATTAATGAAGCAACAAGAAATGAGACAATTAGCAGCCTGTATTTTAAGGGAGGAATGCTGGCTTGGGTACCAACCTGCTTTACAAATAGGCAGGATGGAGGAGAATGCCCTGATATATGTTTTCATGCAGATCACTGATGTGCCTAAATGATAGAAAAGGCACTCAAACAGAGGCACTAATTTAGAGATCTGGCATCCTTTACATCTCAGGTCTACAGTTTAACTCAAAAGCCAGAACTTCTACCATGTGAAAATCTTGTGCAATGTGTTTTGATTCCCTTGGGACCTGCCAGCCAAATGGCCTTGATTAAATTGAAGCTTCATTTGTATTTAGCTTAAAGGAAGAATTTAAGACTTGAAACCTTCAGAGTTGCACCTGCCACTTTATCTAATAAAACCTTGGTAATACAAAACTCTTAATTGCATAGAGAACTCCTCTCCTGTTCAGGAGATGTTCTGAAATAATTCCTACTAAAACAGATACGCTTTTCAAATCCTGTGGCTGAAATTAAAATATATACAGCTTCCATAAAATTATACCTTTGCCATCAGCTTGCATATTAAGAGTTTTATTTTTCTGTAGGAAAGATGGTACACCTGAGTATATCATGCACAGGCTATTTATTGTGCTGCTGTAAAACAGAATATTGATTGAAGGATGATGTACCAGCAGTGGATTTATTTAATCAGCTCAAGGCTTCTTATTTCCAGTCTCAAACATAATGGATTATTGCCATTAGCAGATGGACATGTTGATAATAAGCCTTTTATATGGAAAATGTTCTGCAAAGCACTCCCTTTTGGGAACAACCTGACATTTAGAGCTGAAATAAAAGCACTAGTACAACTTCATTTGCCAGACCCTTTACGTTGATAGATATTACTAGTGGGGTAACAAATGGAAGAAGCCACAGATGGCTTTTACTACATGTTAAACATTGGTTCAATTTCCATGCACGGTCTCTTAATATACTGAAGTTCCTGAAAGGTGGATGATGATAGGGGCAGGATGGAGAGGTAAATTTAGGAGTCCTGAAAAAAGAAGACAAAATTAACTTGTACAGAGAATAAAAGGACATCTGTTAGGGTCAGTGTGGTAAGGTTGATATCTCTGGCAATAAGGCCTGGGAGTTTACTTGAACTGCCAGACTAATGGTCAGTGCACCATATATTATGCTGCAATTCTGTAGGATCTTGGTGAGATGTACATACTTCTGGGTTTGTTTTTCGTGGAATACAACATGCTTCAAATCTTTCCACCTTTGCAAAAGTATCTATGATCAGAGACTATAATTTTAAGGTAAGAATAGGCTATTTAAAGGAGATCTGAGGAAAAATTCTTTCAGTCGTTGAAATCTGGAACATATTGTAATGTATGATGAAGGCAGAGACTCATGAAATTTAAAAAGTAAACATTTAGGTAAGTAGCTGATACACCATGGCATGGAAGCTTATGTGTCAAATGGTGGAAAGTAGAATTAGTTTTAAGTTTTTGCTAGAAGACTGGCGAGACAATAGTGGGTCAAAGAACTGTTTCTGTACTCTGACTCGCCATAGAGCGAGTGCAGGGAAATTCACTAGACAGATTTGCTTATGGTAGAATACTGAGCAGACTAAACACATGCTTTATTCAATTAACTGAAAGATATAGTACCAAAATTTTCTAAGATATTACATGGGTTGAAAGGCTGATTGCTGGGAAGTTTCCCCTTCAGCCCATCTAGTCTATATTGATCAAATTGTCTACCTTTGGCCCATATGCCTCTAAACTCTTTCTCTCCATGTACCTATCTAAATAGAGTTGTTGTCATACAACATAGAAACTGATTCTCACTCAACTTGTCCATGCTGACCAAGACGTTCATCTGAGCTAGTCCTATTTGTCTCACATCCCGCTAAGCCAGGGGTTCCCAACCTTTTTTATGCCTTGGATCAATACCATTAAGTAAGGTGTCCATGAACCACAGGCCTTAACTATTTCTATCTACGTACCTATCCAAATGTCTAATAAATATTGTTAGTGCACCCACCTCTCCCAGTTACTTTGGCAGCTCCACATACCCATCACACTCTGGAAAAACATACTTTGCAACTGGATCTTCTCTATTCTGACCAACAGGCAACAACACCTCTGCCATGATTTTTCTCAGCACTAGTGCCTCACAAGGCTACATCCTCAGCCCTCTGCTCTACTTCTCAAACACCATACCATTCTCTCTACTCCCTATGACTGTGTGGCCAGATTCTGCTCTAACTCCATCTACGAGTTTGCAAATCACACCACCGTACTGAATCAAAGCTCAAATGACAATGATTGAAAGGTTCAAGTTCCCGGAGTGAACATCACTAATAGCCTGGCCTGGTCCAACCACATAGATCTGATGATGAGGAAAATGCATCTCTGCCCCTACTTTATCAGGAGGCTAGTGAAAGTTGGCACGTCCCCATTGATCCTCACCATTTTTTATAAATGTACCATAGAAAGCATCCTGTCTAGTTTTATCATGACTTGGTGTGGCAACTGCACTGCCTATGACTGCAGGAAACTGCAGAGAGTTGTGAACAGCTCAGCCTGATATGAATACCAGTTTTTACTTTCCCTGGGAAACTGACTATGTATCAATCTTATCAATGCCCTTCATGAATTTATACATCCATCATCATGAAGTGTTTCGAGGCTCGTCATGAGGCATATCAAGACCCTGCTGCCCCCCTCACTGGACCCCCTGCAGTTTGTGTACCGTCCCAACTGCTCAACAGACTCTTACAACCAGACTACGTAACAGTTTCTTCCCCCAAGCTATTAGACTCCTCAATACCCAGAGCCTGTACTGACACGTTGCCCTATTGTCCTGTTTATTATTTATTGTAATGCCTGCACTGTTTTTGTGCACTTTACGGAGTCCTGTGTAGCTTTCTCTGTGTTGTTTTTTTTAAACGTAGTTCAGTCTAGTTTTTGTACTGTGTCATGTAACACCACAGTCCTGAAAAATGTTGTTTCATTTTTACTATGTACTGTACCAGCAGATATGGTCAAAATGACAATAAAAGTGACTTGACTTGACATCTTTATTAAGTTACCCTTCAGTGTCCTACACTCCGAAACATAAAGCCCCAGACTGCCGAAACTCTCCCTACAACTCAGGCCCTTGAATCCTGACAACGTTCATGCACTCCTTCGAATTTTATGATGTTTTTCCTAAAAGAGTGTAACCAAAACTGTGCACAATAATCCAGGTGTGGCCTCACCATGTTGGAAGCAAAGCAGGTTAATTGCACATTGAATGACAGTATTAATGGCAAATTCAGTTGCCCTAGCAGTGTGGTCAATAGTCCTTGACCCTGCCGTATTTACATTCTGTGACGACAGCTGAGAAACCACTGCACTGCCCTCCACCAACCCCAGCAAAATGACTGGGGATTATTCTGAATGTTTAGATGGTGCAGCTTTTGGATCCAGGCTTAAACTGCATCCACATGGGAACATGTTTCACCTTTCAATTGCAGAATTGCTTGCAGCTGAATGACTAATTATTGTCAAATTATTTTTGTAAGCTTTTTTTAAGTAGTGAAATTTAGGTAGTTAATGTTGGTTGATATACAATATTTACTAATGCAAAGGAGCCTGCATTTATTTGGTAAATTTTGTGTTTATCGCGGGAAAGCAAGGGAGACAGCAGATCAAAGTGTCTTTGAAATATCATCACCACCATTGAGCCACTCTTTGTTTTCCCTGTTGTTTCTTTGATAGTCTCTGAGTGAAATCTTTACTTATGACTGATTTTTACTCATGATTCCACATAATCTAAATTCCACAGCTACATGTCCTCCATGCTGATGTATGTGAGTTTGTTTTCACTATTTTTTCATTCAACACCATCAGCACTGCTTTCAACATGTATTTATCCAGCATCCATGGGATGGCAGATTTCACAAAACATACATTTGGACCACAATCAATTCACGGGGAGCTCTGATCACCAGCAAAAAGTCTCCTGTTATTCTGCCAACTGGCTAATCCAGTATTTTTTAATTTTTATTTTGACACCTTAGGTAAAGATTTATGTAGCCAAGACTTTTGCACAGTACTGTATTTGTCAACGTGGAGCGGAGAGAGCAAAGGATGTTGGAATGATGAAGGTAGAGTGCCGCAAGGGTTGTGTGTCAGATGACAGTGGATTGCCGGGGTAGGGGTGGCGCGGGTGCAGACAGACCCAGCCCTTAGACAGCAGGCAAGGTTATCTGATTCCAAACAATTGGTTTATTGATCATTATGGAATGTCTCTCTGGTGCTCCCCGCTCCTTCCTCTCTTGTTCCCTTCCCCTTTTCACAACCACGATTCCCCTCCCCCTGCCCCCTCCCACTCTCAATCCAGAATACAGACCCTTATCAGAATCAGGTTTATCGTCACTCACACGTCTCATGAAATTTGTTTTTATTTGCAGTAGCAGTGCAGTGAGATACATATTTCTGCAGTTATGTGCAAAAGTCTTAGGCATGTATATATAAGACTTTTGCGCAGTACTGTAGGTTTAAAGTGAGAGGAGAAAGAAAAAGGGACCAGAGGGAAAAGTTTTAAACATAGGGGGTTGTGGATCCACCTCTACTACTGCCAGAGGAAGTGATAGAGTTGGGTACCATTACACATTCAGAGGACATTTGGATACATTCACAGAGAGGTTTAGAAAGATGTGGGCCAAATGCAGTTAAATTGGACTAGTTTAGGAATCTTGGTCAGGATGGACACTTCATACAAAGAGCCTGTTTTCCATGCTGTCAGAGGTTTCACTCCATTAACAATCTTGTTTTTTTTTTCCTTTTATCACAGAAAGAGGAATTTTGGTCTATCCAATCAACACTGGCTCAGAGCAGTGTCCTAAATTCAATTTCTCCCACTTATTTCATTATAAACTCATCTCTCTCACATGCTTATCATCTCCACTCTAAGTCTCTCAAGCTTTTGGCACCTTTATCATAAACTCCATTAATTTTAAGGTATCAGTTTTAACTTATAGTCATAAAGACCAAGGTGCAGGGAAATTCCTTACTCAATAGAAGCTCATAGAGTTAACAGTGTACGTACATGGTAATAATAGGGTCAGAAGGTGGTGTAAAGTCCTGGTGACTGATTTCTGTTTCCTGTTACCTTTGTCAAGGTGCTACATCCCTCTGGACACAGCTGGAAAGGCACTTGCTGCCTCTGGGTTCTGACGTGGTTATCCTTTAGTTATTCTTTCACAGGATGGGGATGTCACTGGCAATTTATTGTCCACTCCCAGAGATAACCACATTGGTGGGCCTGAAGTCACATATGAGTCGATGGGCCAGAACTCTGCTACTAGTCAAATAACAACCATGTCACCAGTGTGGACATCAAGCATGTCACATTGCGTGGCAGGAGGCCATCCATGCCCAGAAGTGTCCACATGATCACAAACCTTCAAATTACCTGCCAGGCTATGACACACTGTTTATATTCTCCCCTACCCCAGCCCAGCTTTCTCATGCCTCCAACTATATCTTCCAGCCTTGCTAAAATTATTATGTGGGGCATTTGCAACCAGCACGTTAATGTAATCATATTACTGATTGGGTATTAGCATATTAATGTCATAAAAATTGTCCTGGTGAAATGGAGAAAAAAATTTCAATTCACGATCCTTGGCACAAAAGCAGGATAGTGCAGATATTGCAAATCCAAAGTGAAAACTTGAAAATGTTGGAAATACTCAGCTTGCCAAATGAATTAGTGCAGAGAAACAGCTTCAGGTTAGTTATTTACCAGATGTGGGCAATAGTTAGAAATTAAACAAGTATTTGGACTAAATCGTCTTATAATCGTACAGCATGAAAACAGGGCATTTGGCCCAAATGATCTATGCCAATCTAAGCTAGTCCCATTTGCCCAGGTTGGGCCCATAATCCTCTAAGCCTTTCCTATCCATGTACCTGTCCAAGTACTTAAATGTTGTTAATGTATCTGTTTCAACCACTTCCTCTGGCAGATCATTCCACATTCTAACCAACATCTAGGTGAAAAAGTTGCCTCTCAGGTTCCTATTAAATATCTCCCCTCTCATCTTAAACCTATGCCCTCCACTTCTTCATTCCCCTACTCTAGGAGAAAGATTGAGGGTATTCAGCCTATCTATGCCCCATCTGATTGTATACACCTCTCTAAAATCAACCCCTTTTCACCTATGCTCCGATTAATAAAGTCCTAGCCTGCTCAACCTCTTGGTATAACTCATTTCCTCAAGTGTTGGAACTTCCTCATGAATCTTATACATTTTCCAGCTTAATGTCATGTTTCCTATAGTAGGATGAACTCAGTATTCTAAATGTGGCCACACCAGTGACATTATTTCAAATGTGGCTTCACCAATGTGGGAAAACAGAGAGGAAAAAAAAAGGCAAGAGTTGTCAAAGCAACACACACAAAATGTTGGAGGAATCCAGCAGGTCAGGCAGCATCAATGGAAATGAATAAAAGAGTCAACCTTTTGGGCCAAGACCCTTCATCAGGACTGAAATTGAAAGGAAAGATGCTAGAATAAGAAGGTGAAGGGGAAGGGAAGGAGGCTAGCTAGCAAGTGATATGTGAAGCCAAGTGGGTGGGAGAGGTAAAGGACTAGAGAAGAAGGAATCTGATAGGAGAGGAGAGTAGACCACAGGAGAAAGAGAAGAAGGAGGGAACCTAGGGGGCAGGTGAGGAGAGGTAAAAGGCTAGAGTGGGGAATAAAAGAAGAGGGGATGGGGAGGTAAAGAAGTTTTTACTAGAGAGAGAAATTGATAATTCATGCCATCAGGTTGGAGGCTACCCAAATGGAACATAAGGTGATCCTCTTCCACCCTGAGGGTGGCCTCATGTTGGCACAAGAGGAGACCATGGACCGACATGCCAGAACCAGAATGGGAATTGGAATTACAATGTTTGGCCACCAGGAAGTTCCACTTTTGGTGGACAGAGGAGAAGTGCTCAACAAAGCAGTCCCCAATTTACAATGTGTCTCACCAGTGTAGAGGAGGCCACATTGGGAGCACTGAACCCAGGAGATTTGCAGATGAAGTGTGCCTCACGTAGAAGGATTGTTGGGGGCCACGTATGGAGGTGGGGGGAGGAGGTGAATAGGCAGGTGTAGCACTTGGGCCGGGGCCACTTGCAGGAATAAGTGCTTGGAGGGAGATTAGTGGGGAGGGACGAATGGGCAAGGGAATTGTGGAGGCAGCATTCCCTGCGGAAAGTGGATGGGGTGGTGGGTAAAGATATGTTTAGTGGTAGGACGTGTCAAAGATTGGCAAGTAGAAGATATAAACTGAACAGAGGTGTGGGAGTGAAAATTTAGAGTGATAAGCACATTATAAAGGGAGTTTAAATGGGATACTAGAAATGTGGATTAAAAGTGCTGCAAATACTCAATTAGGTGCATAGAAAAGAAATATTTGTAGGGGTCTGAGCAAAGTGCAGAGACTATTAATTCCACAGACTTGATGGGCTGGTTAGGATCATGAGCTATGATGCTAGTTCTAATGTAATGTTGCCACTGTTCCATCTAGATAATTATTTTAAAAATGTCTCATATAATGTGCCAGCGACTTCACTTTATTAGGAGTTTGCAAAGATTCAGTATGTCATCAAAGGCTCTTTACAAATTTCTATATGTGTTTAGCGGTGAGCATTCTGACTGGTTGCATCATGCCCTGGTGGTGTGGCGTTCAATACACAGAATCACAAAAGGACTGTAGACTCATCCAGCTCCATTACAAGCACAACACTCCCCACTATCAAAGTAATCTTCAAAAGGCAATGCCTCATGACCATAGCCCCATCTACAACATGAAATCATTAACTCATTACTACCATCTTCCATCAGGGAGGAAGTGCAGCAGCATGAAGACCCACACTCAGTGATTCAGAAACAGCTCCCTTCCTGCCAGCAATAGATGTCCTCATCACCCATGAATACTACTTTTTTACACTATTTGTTTTTTAATTTGTTTTTTTATTGAGATACAGCGAGGGATGGGCCCTTCTGGCCCTTCCAGCCGCTCCGCCAAATAATCCCCTGATTTAACTCTAGCCTAATCACAGGACAATTTGCAATAACCAATGACCCTACAAAACAATATGCCTTTGGATTGTGGGAGGAAAGTCACACTGTCAAGGGGAGAACATACAAACTCCTTACAGGCAGCAGCAGGAATTGAACCCGGGTCACTAGTGTTGTGTTAACCACTACATTATTTAGTCATTTATGTATTGTGCAATATACTGCCACAAAGCAAAAACATTCATGTAATTTAAGTTTGATAATAAATTTGATTCTGATTCTGATACTGAAATTAAATATTTTGGTACATTGCATATTGATATTACAGGGCACAAGTTTATCACGGGGTACAGTGGTAGGCACACATGTTTTCTGTGAATAATCAGATTTTACTGCTCCCCTTTAAATAATAATTCTTCTTTAGTTATCTTCCACAGTGCCCTGCCCTGAACTTTCTTTTTTTCCCATTAATGAAGGACACGGTTGTTTGCAAGCTGAAATTAATCAAGCGTCCACAGAGTCCTTCAATTTTGGGCTTAGATTTCCCTTGGCATTTCAGCCCAAATTTAATCAAGCCACTTTACTGGAGTGCTTATGCTCTAAACAAACCCTTGTAGAATAAAAAAAAGTGTCCTGCCAAGAAAAGGTTCCCAGCACTGTTACTAAGTTCTAGTCAGTCATGCCCTTTTAAATCCTGCTCAGAAAGATTATTGTCCTCCATAGTCCAAACATCTGGATAACAAAGCAAAATTTTAGAAAACATGTAATTATTAATAAATAAAAGCTCATCAATCTAGAGATGTCCTGGACATCTATTTTGACAGCCAACTGTTTCTTAAGAGCTCATGGAAAGGTTTGATTTTCAATCAACTAATATTTCCTTAGAAGTCTCATAGATTCTACAGCATTACAAGAGAAAAATAAATCTAAAACCACATTTTTCTGCTCCCTTTCCGTTGAGCACTCGTCAGCTATATAAGTACAGGGAATTAGGAGAGGTGGAAATTCCATTTTCCTCAACAATCACCCAGTTGAGTCATGACCTGTTTTTTAATATGTGTAGGATCACATCTATGGTGAAAATGTGTGAGTAGGATTGAGTGGTGATGGTGTATACCGAAACCTGCAAGAACACTGGTTACATAGGTAGTTCATGTACAGAATAGAAGGGAAAATAGTTGGAAGAAGAGAAATAACCTACAGGAGTGGAACGTCCCTTTGTCGCAAATTCCAAGCCAACAATGATAGCTTGCTGTGCATTGTCATGCACTTCAGACCCAGGTTATCAGCACAACTGGTAAGTATTGTACTCACTGCCTGTTGGTATCCACTGCAAAGCCTGGAGGCCCGCAATCTCATATCTTTTCAAAATCAAGTTTATTGTCAATACAGATATGCCATACAAAGTTAAAAAGTTACTTACAGCAGCAGCAAAACAAGCACATAGCATCATATAAGCAGCATTCACAAGAAAATACAAGCACAAATTATACCCATCTTTTACAAGAAAGACAACAGCAAAACAAAATAGCAAAGGCCGTAGATTGATCATGGTGTTGCCATATTGTAGTGACTAAGGTTGTGCGAGAACTGGTTGAAGGGAAGTTGCTGTTCTTGGACCTGGTGATGTGGGACTTCAGGCTTCTGTACCTTCTGCTTAATAGCTACAAGAAGTTGGGGTGACCCGTATGATGGGGATCTTTGATGATGGCTGTTGCCTTCTTGAGGCAACACCTCATGTAGATACTAGCAACATTGGGGAGGCATGTACCCAACAATACATTGGGCTGAGCCCAATACTTTCTGCAGCTTCGAACATCCCTCCATATTCAAATTGCCATACCAACTCATGGTGCAAACTCTAGGGGTTGAAGTTGACCTAAGAATATTTCTCCTGATACAGTGCATACTAGACGTTGTGTAGGATGTGTGGAAGAATAGGATTACATACTGGACCAGAAATCAAGAGTCCTAGACTAATCCAGTGGTACCAATTGAAACTTATCCTAGCAACCAAGTAGGCAGTTTGTTTAAATAAAAAGGAATAAAGAGACTAACATCAGTCATGATGGCTAAGAAAGTATGAGGTTGTCATAAAACCCCATTGTTCACTGCTTTCCTTTAAAAAATGAATTCTGCCTCCCTTTCTTGTCTGGCCTTTATTTCACTCCATGTCCACAGATTCCTAACTGCCTTCTGAAATATCTCAGCTTATAACCGTTGTGCTAAACTGAAGAGTAATGAGAGAAGACCAGTTCTCAGGTCAATTTGGGAATGATCTTACTAATGAGACCCACTATCCGTGAATGAGTACAAAAATTGTGTAAGTTGTAAGTGGTTTATTGTTGGAGAGCCAAAGGTAACAAAACCTCAAGACAAAGAATAAATACAGAAATGTCATAAGAATCCAATTTGTATGTCACTCTATAAATTAAAGCAAAGAAAATTCAGAAGTTCATAGATAAGGATGAAGAAAAGTTCAAAGGTAGTGACCCTAGCTGTCAGGATGTCTGATCTGAGGTTTATCCAGACAACTCTAGTCCTCCCACTTTTCCCCAACTAGCTGAGTAATGTATGGCAACGTGAGTATTATATCCATCAGAACCAGAAAGAAGACACATACTACAATCAAGATATGAAGCACACCACCTTTTCACAGAGGGTGGTGTGTGTATGGAACCAGCTGCTGGAGGAAGTAGATAAGGCAGGTATGATTACAACATTTAAGTGCATGGATAGTTCAGAATTCAAAGAACATTCATTATAAAAGTACAGATATTTCACCATAGACTATCTTGAGATTTATTTCTTTGTCAGCATTCACAGTAGAACAATAAATAAAATAGAATCAATGAAAAACTACACTCAAAGAAAAACGAGACCAATGCACAAAAGAAGACAAACTGCAAACAAGAAATAATAATAATAATAAATAAATAGTAAATAAATTTCTACTGAGAACATGATTTGAGGAGTCCTCGACAGTGAGTGAAGTTATCCACACTGGTACAGGAGCCGGATGGTTGAAGGTAGGTTGAAAATTCTGTACTTTGTGTTGTACACTTCTATAAAAATTGCAATGACATAGGAAAAAACAGACAATATGATAGAATCAAGGTGAAGCCAAATGGGCATCAAGAATTCTTGCAGTTGGCCATGGGAAGGCAATGTACAAAGGTGCTGGAAAACAAGTTAGTGTGGAGCAGTTTGAGAGGAGGTCATGTCATGAATGCCCCAGACCTGACAACAGGTAGCACTGAAGTGTGCACTTCAGTGAAGGAAGAGGCACAGACAATATAGTAATTGATGAACAGCAGCTCTTTTCAGAGATAGCAAGACAATTGCATCTCTTTGAAGATTTTTCTCAAAGTGTTTGAAAGAGAAACAAGCTTGCTTTGAAAAATAGCCCAGATTTGCCCACTGTCAAACAATTCAGAAAACAATAACATAACCTCGACAGTCACAGGCAGAGCAGGGTTGCACACTATACCTTTGGAAACAGAAGCCCCCAGCAAAACATTAAAGTTGATAATTAATAGTGGTACATTCAAAATGTCTGATGTCTGGATTGAATGGTTCTTGCAGGAGCAATTTTGTAGTCAAGATTGTGCTATAGGATCACATAATAACAGAAAGGAGGCCAAATGTCCCATCTTGTCTGTGCCAGCTTTCTGAAAGCACTGTTCAAATCCTAACCCAGTCTTCCCTCTAGGTTCAACAAAACATTTCTCTTCAAATAGTCATTCAACTGCCTTTTGAAAATTTTTACTGAAGTTGCTTCCACCACCTTTTCAGGCAGTTAACTGCTCTGTAAAAAAAAGCTAAAGAAAAAATTCTTGTTCCTTGGTGAATTCACTTAGTTGTTTGATAGGACCAGATTGGGAGAAAATGAATCAGGGTCAGAGTCATCTCCCAGGCCAATATTCTGAGTGTTGATGCCCCATTAGGCAGGCCATATGATTTGAAAGCCTGACTTAAATCCCCAAAGTAGACACTCTAATTTGAGCTTTGTGGAAAGACTCAATGCTGTGCTCAAAGCATCCTTGAAAAATCGCAACATTTCCATTGACTCCAAGAAATCCCTCACACATGAATAATATTCGGGATGGTACTATTTTATCTAGAGATACACACCAGCAACAGACCCTTCCAGTCCAAAGAGCCCATGCTGCCAATTACACGCATGTGATCTATTGATCTGTATGTATGTCTTTGGAATGTGTGAGGAAACCGAAGCACCTGGAGCAAACTTACACAGTCACGGGGAAAATATACAAACTCCTTACAGACCTGGTTCACTGGCACTGTAATAGTGTTACACTACATATAATTGGGAACTTGAGTTCTATGTGTACTAAAATGTGAAAGGAAGCTCCCACTCCATTCAGCCGTGGAAGAATTATAGAGACACATATCATAGACTTATCCTTCCTTCCCTGAACTCCAACCCTCCACTCTCCTCTGACACCACCAACTCTCTTACCCCCTCCGATGCAAGCTCTAATCACTGTAGTGTCTTCATCAATCCCTCCGACCTTCCCCTCTCTGAAGCAAAACGTTCTGCACTCAGCAACGGCCTTAGTTTACCAGCACATCATTGAGTTCCGCACCTGCCACAACATTGAGCTCTTTTACTATCTCCAAGCCCAATTCTTTGGCAAGGATTCCCCACCCCGCACAGACGACTCCTCGAATCTCCAACCTTCCAACTCTTCTTGGACACCCCACTCTGGTTTTCTGCCTGCTCTGGATGTTTTGCTCTCTAATTGCTGACAAGGCATCACCTGTCTTGACTTCAGCACTCCTCTGCTATTCGAACCTTACCTCCTCTGAACACCTTGCCCTTCATTCTCTCCATACCAGTCCCAATCTTATCATCAAACTAACAGACAAAGGGAGTGTTGTTGTAGTCTGACAGAATGACTTCTACCTTGTTGAAGCCAGGCAGCAACTCTCAGACACCTCATACTGTTTGAAAAGGATCCCATTCTGGGCCATCAGGACATTGTCTCAGGCACCATCACAGATTTAATCAACTCTGGAGATCTTCAATCCACTGTCACCAACCTCAAAGTTCCCTTACCCAGCACTACCCGTTACTAGCTCATACCCAAGATGCACAAAACTGACTGTGCTGGTAAGCCCATTGCTTCTGGCTACTTCTGCCCTCAATGAACTTGTGCCCACATACCCTGACTCCATTTTATTCCAGTTGGTTCAGTTCCTTTCCACCTACATCTGCAATACTTATGCTCTTGATCTCCTCAACAACTTTCAATCCTCTGACCCTACTTGCTTCATTTTCACCATGGATGTCTAGTCCCTATACACTTCTATTCCCCATCAAGAAGCCCTCCACTTCTTTCTCAACAGTAGACCTGAACAGTTCTCCTCCATCTGATGGAACAATCAACAATCCTCACACTCAACAATTTCACTTTTAAGCTCTTCCCACTTACCCCAAACTCAAGGTGTAGCTATTAGTACCTGCATGGATCCCAGCTATGCCAACCTTTTTGCTTGCTGTGTGGAATGGTCCATGTTCCAAGCCCTCCCAGATGACGGTCTCCAACTCTTTCTGCTCTACATGGACAACTGCATTAGTGCTGCTTCATACACCCATGATGAGCTCATCAAATTAATCAAATTTTGCCTCCAGCTTTCACCCTGCCCTTAATTTCACACGGTCCCTTTCTTACATCTCTCTCCCCTTGATCTCTCTATCTCCATCTCTGGAGACAAACTGTTTACCAATATCATTTAAAAACCTACTGATTCTCATGCCATCTTGACTATACCGTTGCCTATCCTTCCTCCTGTAATAATGCCATTCCCTTTTCTCAGTTCCTTGATATCTGCTGCATCTGTTTCCAGGAGGAGGCTTTCCAGGACTTCTGAGATGTCCTCCTTCTTTAAAGAACAGGATTTTTCTTCCTCCTCCATTGATGCTGCCCTCACTCACGCCTCCTCCATTTCCCAGAAAACTGCGCTCATCCTAGCTTCCTGTTGCCTTAACAGAGGTAGTTTCTCTTATCCTTACCACCATTTTGTGAGCCTCTGAATTCAACACATCATTCTCCACAACATCTGCCACCTTCAGTGGATTCCTACCACCAAGCACATCTTTAACTTACCACCCTACGCTTTCCACAGGGATTTCTCCCTCCATGATTCCCTTGTCCATTCATCCCTCCTGGCACTTGTCTCTGCAAGCAGAAGTGCTACACCTCCCCATTCACCTCTTCCCTCGCCTCCATTCAGGGCCCCAAACAGTCCTTGCAGGTGAGGGAACACTTCACTTGCAAATCTGTTGGGACCTTCTACTGTATCCAGTGCTCTGGATGTGGCCTCTTCTACACTGGAGAGACTGAATGTAGATTGGGGCAACACTCTGTTGAGCACCTTTGCTCCATCCACAAAAAGCAGGATTTCCACATGGCCAACCATTTTAATTCCAATCCCCATTCACATTCAGACACGTCAGATCATGGCCTCCTCTTCTGCCATGATGAGGCCACTCTCAGGTTTGAGGAGTAACACCTCATGTTCCATCTAGGTAGCCTCCAACCTAATGACTTGAATTTTTGATTTCTCCAACTTTGTTACTGGGAAAGGTTGGGGTGATATTCCATGAAACTTAGAAGACTGAATGGTGACCTTACATAGGTGTGTAACATCAGGAATCCTGATGAAGGGTCTTGGCCCGAAATGTCAACTGCTTATTCTTTTCCAGAGAAACTGTCTGACCTGCTGAATTTACAGAATTTTGTGTGCATTGCCAATACAATTGTAGGTAATTTATAACCAATTAAGACTCATTAGCAATTGCTTCAGATAAACATTTCCAATGGATGTGTGGAGTAAACAGTGGTAAGTGTGTTAAATTATCTTCAGGTGTGGTGTGTAATGGTAGCAAAGGCACAGTGAGGTGTGGTGGTGAAGTTAGTAGATAATTGAAAGTCAGGAATAGAAGAGAGGAATAGGAGGATAAATGCTCTTTAATTTATTTCCAAATTTTTCTTTCTTGTTTTTTTTCTTTTCCTATTTGCAAAAGTCAAACCTATGTAATGGTAATATGGTGGGATTTAGCTGACTAGTTATTCCAGCATTTTCTGTTTTCTTTCTTTCTTCTTATGCCATACACATATATCTATCCTTGTTGCACAAATCCTACCACCTTACCATGAACAACTCATTTCTCAGGCCTGGTAGCTCAATCTGCTGGTAACTGTACTCATTAGGCCATATTCTGCACTGAAAACTCTCTCTTTTCTAGTTCTGATGAAGGGTCACAGACCCAGAACATTGCTGTTTCTCTTTCCTCTGATCTGTTGATTGCTTACAGCATTTCATTTTTCTTTCAGATTTCCACTATTTACAGCTTTTTTACTTAATTGTTTTTATTTTCTCTGACAGATTATGAGAATGTTCAGTGATCTAGCTGTGGTCTACTCTCAGTTTTATTGGCAATTGAGACAATCAAGCAAGAGGAAGGTAAGAAGTTAAACCCAGGTAGGCTTTATTTAGGAAGTCAACTCTTGGTAGCACTGACACTTGGGGGAGTGTTGTTGAGCAGGAGGGCTTAAGGTACATAGTTTGCTGAAACAGGTAGAAAGGGTGGTGAAAAAGATAATTGGCACACTGGCCTTCATTAATCAAGCATTAAGCTAGGGGCTGAAGTGTTATGTTGCAGTTGTACAATACATTGGTGAGGTCACAAGACTACAGTTTTGACTACCTGGTTATAGGATGGATGTCATTAAGCTGGAAAGAGTGCCTTGAAAGTTTATGAGAACATTGCCAGGACTCAAGGACCTGTGTTACTGGGTAACATTGGGCAGGCTAGTTCTTTTTTCCATGAAACTTAGAAGACTGAATGGTGACCTGTCATAGGTGTATAAACTCATGAAAGGCACATTCACCCAGTCTTTTTCCCATGCAAAAGGAAATTAAAAACTACAGGGCTAGAGATGGGAAACAATGAAATGGGAACTGAGGGAAAACTTCTTCTCTAATGTGTATCTGGAATGAGCTGCTAAATAAAGTAGTTGAGACAGGTACATTTAAAGGACGTTTGGCTATGGATAGTAAAGGTTTAAAGGGCCATGAGACAAATGCGGGTACATGAGACTAGATCTTGGTTGGCATGGATGAGCTGGTCTGAAGGGCCCCTTTCTGTGTTGTATGACTCTACGCCTCTATATGTGTATTGGTACCACACTATAGGAAGGACATGATTAAGCTGGAGAGGGTGCAGAAAAGATTCAAAAGGACTGGAGGACTTGAGTTATAAAGAGAGATTGGATAGGTTTAGGTTGCTTTCCCTTAAGTAAAGGAGGCTGTGAGATGAACTAATAGGGGTATATAAGATTATTACAGGTATAGATAGGGTATACAGAAAAACAAGAATATTGTTGCAAGAATCAGCCATCAGGCCCTTTAAACTTGCTCCACTATTTAATATGATCATAACAGGTGTATGCTGGCCACTGTGTCTCCATGGCAGGGGTGTATATAACTAGGCAGCATTGGCTTAAGGTGAGAAAAGAGAAGTTCAAATGAGATCTGAAGGCTAAACCTTCTCCACATGAAGGGCAGCTAGTATCTGAAATGATAAAGTACCAGATGAGGTGGTGGTGGTGGCAGGAACAGCAGCAATATTTAAGAGGCATCTGCACAGGGCATAGAGCAGTGGTTCCCAACCTTTTCTATGCCCCACACCCCTAAGAAATGTTTGATTAATGTTCGCACCCCCAACAAAAGTAATATCATATTTGAAGATGAAGAAGTCTAATTTCTAATTTTTGAACCACATACAATACTGCGGGTGAACAAATTGAACTTAAAAAAATAAGCTTTTAACTCAGTGCATAAAATGCAAATATAAATTGAGCAATTAGATTCTAATTTATTCAGAAAAAATTGTAAACAGTAAATTGATGAGACTCCTCATCTCTGAGGTGTAACTTCCCAGGTAACACTAATGAGAATCCTCAAAGCTGACTCGGGCGGTGGGAGACTGGAGTGAGTTTACGTCTCTCTCGACTCGGGCAGCGGGAGACTGGAGTGTGCTTGGGACAAACGTTACTACCACTTCTCAAGGCACATTGGCAACTGGTTGAGTGATGACTCGTGACTTGTCACTCAAGCACATAAGCCACTCTTTGTCGCACCCCCTGAAATCCCATCTAGCACCCCCTGGGGGTGCAGGCACCCCAGGTTGGGAACCCCTGGCATAGAGGGACATGGAATAGATGCAGGCTATTGAGATTAGAATACTGTTGATGATTTACCTTGGAGAGATTACCACCTTGGAGATCCTGCTCTTCAGTCTCTTACCTAAGTCCCTAGCTCACAGCGCAGGATCATTTCCCACTTTCTACCTATGGCATTGGTGCTAATCTGCTGCTCACCCTCCCTCTTGAGAATATTCTGAGTCATCCTTGACCCTAGTACCTGGGAGGCAACACACCATCCTGGCATCTCTTTGCGGCCACAAAATCTCATGTCCACCCCCCAACTACAGAGTCTCGTATCGCTATCACTCTACTTGACTTTACCCTTCTCTGCTGAGCCACAGTGCAATTAACCTGGTTGTTGGTCCTGTCCAGAGCTAGGTCATCTCTCCAAGCAATATCCAAAGGGCTATACTTGCTGCTGAGAGGAATGGCCACAGGGAAACCCTGCACCAGCTGACTCTCCTGGTGGTCACCTACCTAATCTGAAGCCTCCACTTGGGTGTGACCACCTCAGTAAAAGCTTCATCTATGAGGTTTTCAGCTTTCCGGATGGTCCCAAGTACATCCAGCTCCAGCTCCAGTTCCTTGACTTTGTCAGTCAGGGCTGAAGTTGGATACACTTCAAGTCATCAGGGAGACCTGCTAAGTACCCTACAATCTTACATCTTACAGGAGTAGCATTAAACTATTTCAACTACCATCCTGCCTACACTCATTACACAAACAAGAGAAAATATGCAGATTCTGGAAATCCAAACAACAGACACAAAATGCTGGAGGAACTCAGCAGGCCAGGCAGCATCTATTGAAAAGAGTACAGTCGACGGTTCGGGCTGAGACCTTTCAGCAGGACTGGAGTAAAAAAAAGAGAATATTCTGATTTGCTCTGAGACATCCTTGACCCTAGCATTTGGGAGGCAACACACCTTCCTGGCTCTCTTTCGCACCGCAGAATCTCATGAGAGGATTTTTTTCTCCAGTCCTGCTGAAGGGTATTGGCCCGAAATGTTGACTACACTCTTTTCCATAGATGCTGCCTGACCTGCCGAGTTCCTCCAGCGTCCTGTGTGTGCACGTTATACCTTTGCTTCTAACTTCTTAAGCTTAAATTCTACAAACTTTTAATTCTACAAAGATCGGATTCCAAATGAATCAGCACCCTTAGCCTTTGCCTGTTCACACCAAAGCCTGTTGAGCCACAGTCTCCCACTCTAAACCTGGCCCACCCACACACAATTGGCCACACCAAAAATGGCCACTCTGCTTAAACTTCACTTTTTTTCATTGGCTCTCGCTAAGTTATTATTAATACAATCAACCTTCCTTTCTGCAGACAAGTCCCAACAGGCTTTGGTCGCTTTTTAACCTGGCACATGAAGTCCATATGGAACTGTCTGCAGCTTACTCCATTATCTCCCGCTCTACAGAAAAGACCAAGCAAGCTCTAGGCACTTTTTAAACTTGACAATATGAGAAACTGGCACAGAAGAAGCCAGCATAACCAACCAATCATAACCATATTGAATGGCGGCACCAAGAGGTGTTGTCCTTCTTCTATGTTCTCTGACAGTAAATATTACATTTACTAAGGCTTTATAAGGCACTGGTGAGGCCTCACCTTGAGTATTGCGAACAGTTTTGGGCTCCTCATCTTAGAAAAGATGTGCTGACATTGGGAAGGGTCCAGAGGAAGTTCACAAGGATGATTCCAGGAATGAAGGGGTTATCATATGCGGAATGTTTGATGGCTCTGGGTCTGTACTCACTGGAATTCATAAGGATGAGGGGGATCTCATTGAAACCTTTTAAATGAAAGGCCTAGACAGAGTAGACATGGAAAGTATGTTTCCTATGGTAGGAGGGTCTAGGACAAGAGGGCACAGCCTCAGGATAGAGGGGCGCCCTTTCAAAACAGAGATGTGGAGAAATTTCTTTAGCCAAAGGTTGGTGAATTTGTGGAGGCCACGTTGTTGGGTGTATTTAAGGCAGAGATTGATAGGTTCTTGATTGGACATGGCATCAAAGGTTTCAGGGAGAAGGCTGGGAACTGGGGCTAAGGAGGGGATAGAAAAAAAGGATCAACCATGATTGAATGGCTGAGCAGACTCGATGGGCCAGATGGCTTAATTCTGCTCCTATGTCTTATGGTCTTAATTAAATAGTATTTTAGGTGAACACTTGAAATGATATTGCATAGAAAAGTTATGAGTCGAGTGATGATAATGAAAATAGCAGACAGGTACAATGGGTGGCTGGGCATGGTCAATTGAAGGACTTAATACACTTTGTCAGAACTGGGAAAGAGAGAAAGAAGTAGTTTTTAAGTTAAAAGAGGTCTGCAGTGTACTTTGTGTTTGCATTTTTCTGTTCTTTTGTATTCTCTCCATATAGCTGTCATTGTTAACTTATCAAATGGATGGCTTCATCTATGACTGTACCAGTCATAGTTTCATACAGCATGAAAACACATTGTTCAGCCAACAAGTCCATGCTGACCATTGAGCTAGTCCCAATTGCCAAGGTTTGAGTCAGATCCCTCCAAACATTTCCAGTATCTTTTAAATGTTATTAATATATATAGAAACATAGAAAAACTACAGCACAATACAGGCCCTTCAACCCACAATGCTGTGCAGAACATGTACTTACTTTAGAAATTATCTAAGGTTACCCATAGCCTTCTATTTTTCTAAGCTCCATGTACCTATCCAGGAGTGTCTTAAAAGACCCTATCGTATCCGCCTCCACCACCATCGCTGACAGCCCATTCGACGCACTCACCACTCTCTGCATAAAAAAAACTTACCTCCGACATCTCTTCTGTACCTTCTTCCAAGCACCTTAAAACTGTGCCCTCTCGTGTTAGCCATTTCAGTTCTGGGAAAAAGCCTCTGTCTATCCACACGATCAATGCCTCTCATCATCTTGTACACTTCTATCAGGTCAACTCTCATCCTCCGTTACTCCAAGGAGAAAAGGCCAAGTTTACACAACCTATTCTCATAAGGCATGCTCCCCAATCCAGGCAACATCCTTGTAGATCTCCTCTGCACCCTTTCTTTAGTTTCCACATCCTTCCTATAGTGAGGTGACCAGAACTGAGCACAGTACTCCAAGTGGGGTCCGACTAGGGTCTTCTATAACTGTAACATTACCTCTAAAACTTAATCCCACTGTTAATGAAGGCCAATGCACCATATGCCTTCTTAACCACACAGTCAACCTATGTAGCAGCTTTGAGTGTCCTATAGACTTGGACCCCAAGATCCCTCTGATTCTCCCCACTGCTAAGAGCCTTACCATTAATACTATATTCTGCCGTCAAATTTGACCTGCCAAAATGAACCACTTCACATTTATCTAGGTTGAATGCCATCTACCACTTCTCAGCCCAGTTTTGCATCCTACTGATGTCCCACTGTAACCTCTGACAGCCCTCCACACTATCCACAACACCCCCAATCTTTGTGTTATCAGCAAATTTACTAACCCATTTCTCCACTTCCTCATCCAGGTCATTTATAAATATCACCAAGAGTAAGGGTCCCAGAACAGATCCCTGAGTCACACCACTGGTCACCGATCTCCAGGCAGAATATGACCCATCTACAACCACTCTTTGCCTTCTGTGGGCAAGCCAATTCTGGATCCACAAAGCAAGGTCCACTCAGATCCCATGCCTCCTTACTTTCTTAATAAGTCTTGCATGGGGTACCTTATCAAATGCTTTGTTGAAATCCATATACACTACATCTACTGCTCTACATTCATCAGCGTATTTAGTCACATATTCAAAAAATTCAATCAGGCTGATAAGGCACGACCTGCCTTTGACAAAGCCATGCCGACTATTATTAATCAGACTATGCCACTCCAAATGTTCATAAATCCTGACTCTAAGGGTCATTTCCATCAACTTATCAACCACTGAAGTAAGGCTCACCGGTCTATAATCTCCTGGGCTATCTCCACTCCCCTTCCTGAACAAGGGAACAACATCTGCAACCCTCCAATCCTCTGGAACTTCCCCTGTCCCCATTGATGATGCAAAGGTCATTGCCAGAGGCTCAGCAATCTCCTCTCTCGCCACCCACAGTAGGCTGCGGTACCTCTCGTCCGATCTCGGAGATTTATCCAACTTGATGCTTTCCAAAAGCTCCAGCACATCCTCTTTCTTAATGTCTATATGCTCACGCTTTTTCAATCTGCTGTAAGTCATCCCTACAATTGCCAAGATTCTTTTCTATAATGAATACTGAAGCAAAGTACTCAATAAGTACCTCAGCTATCTCCTCCGGTTCCATACACACTTTTCCACTGTCCCACTTGATTGGTCCTATTTTCTCACATCTTGTCCTCTTGCTCTTCACATTCTTGTAGAATGCCTTGGGATTTTTCTTAATCCTGCTCACCAAGGCCTTCTCATGGCCCCTTCTGGCTCTTCTAATTTCATTCTTATGCTCCTTCCTGCTAGCCTTATAATTTTCTAGATCTCTATCATTACCTAGTTTTTCAAACCTTTCATAAGCTTTTCTTTTCTTCTTGACTAGATTTTCAGCAGCCTTTGTACACCACGGTTCCCGTACCCCACCATCATTTCCCTGTCTCATTGGAACGTACCTATGCAGAACAGCTCGCAAATATCCCGTGAACATTTGCCACATTTCTGTCGTACATTTCCCTGAGAACATCTGTTCCCGATTTATGCTTCCAAGTTCCTGCCTGGTAGCTTCATATTACCCCTTACTCCAAATAAAAGCTTTTCTAATTTGTCTGTTCCTTTCCCTCTCCAACACTATAGTAAAGAAGATAGAATTGTGATCGCTGTCTCCAAAATGCTCTCCCACTGAGAGACCTGACACCTGACCAGGTTCATTTCCCAATACCAGATCAAGTACAGCCTCTCCTCTTGTAAGCTTATCTACATATTGTGTCAGGAAACCTTCCTGAACACACCTAACAAACTCCAGCTCATCTAAACCCCTTGCTCTAGAGAGATGCCAATCAATATTTGGGAAATTAAAGTCTCCCACAATGACAACTCAGTTATTATTACACCTTTCCAGAATCTGTCTCCCTATCTACTCCTCGATGTCCCTGTTACTATTGGGTGGCCTATAAAAACACCCAGTAGAGTTATTGACCCCTTCCTGTTTCTAACTTCCACCCACAGAGACTCAGTAGACGATCCCTCCATGACTTCCGTGACACTATTATCTGATAAGCAGTGCCATGCCCCAACCTCTTTTGCCTCTCTCCCTGTCCTACCTGCCCAGTCACTTCTTGTGGCAGCTCATTCTGTATATTGACTATTCTCTGGATGAAAAAGTTGCCCCTCAGTTTCCTATTTAATCATTCCCCAACCCCCCCCCCCCCGCACATATACACCTTATAATAACCCTGCAGTTCCTGATTCACCAGCTCTCAGAAACAGTGTGAACATTCAGCCCATCAATGACCCTCAAAATTTTATACTCCTCTATAAGTTCACACTCATTTTTTACACTCCCAATTCTCACTCAACCTCTCTCCATAACTAAGTCTTTCGAGTTCTGGCAATGTCCTCTAAAATCTCCTATGCACTCTTTCCAGCTTAAGCATTTTTCCTACAATATGTATTACTTCAGCACTTGTTGAGGGCAGTATTCTAGGCCCAACTATCTTTAGGACGCATCGCTGACCTGTCTTTAAAGTCAAAATTAATCTTATATGCACATGAACATGTCTGCACAGGTGCAATGAGAAGCTGCAGCATTAAAGGCACATGGCATCATATGAGCAGCATTCACAAGAGATATATAAACATAAATTGTACACAACTTTTGCAAGAAAACATTGAACAAAAAAAAAATCAGTTTTAGTTCCAGTGTTGCTAAACTATACTGATTAGGGTTTTGTTGATTTGTTGAAGATCAGAATGAACCTGGTGGTATGGGTTCCTCCATCACAAAGTCAGGGAACGTAGTACATAGAAAAAAAAAGCACAGGAGTATGAAGCAACACATACAAAATGCTGGAGGATCCCAGCAAGTCAGGCAGCACCTACGGAAAAGAGTATGGCTGAGACCCTTCTTCAGGACTCACAGGTATGTGTCTTTCGGCCCTGATGCCAATACAAACATGGTCTTTATCACTCATTTCCCTACTTGTTCGTTTTTTTTGTAGTGATGTTTGATGATGTTCAATTTTGTTCAAACATTAACTCCTCAGCAAGTGAAGCAACCCATGCCTACAGGTGGCAAGAATGGGTTTTAATTACATCACTAACTTGCTGGGCAATGACCATTTCCAATCAGAAAGGGTCTCACCATCTATCCTAACCATTCAATGGTATTATCACTACATTTGAATTCCCGACGTGAATGTTCAGGGGATCATCAGTGACCAGAAGCTCGACCAGCTAAATAAATATCATGGTTACCATGGCAGGTTAGGGTTTGGTTTGCTACAGTGAGTGACTTACATTTTCAATTCCCTTGAATTCCCGTTCTCAAGATACAAATTACAAGGACAATTGAATTGTCTCCACCTTGCCTGAATGACTGCATCTGGAACAATTTCAAGATGCTCAACATCAACCCGGAAAAAGCATCCCATCCATTACCCTAAATATTAAACACAAAGTACACTGCAGATGTTGTGGTCAAATTAACACATACAAAAGCTGGATGAACTCAGCAGGTCAGGCAGCATCCGTTGAAATGAGCAGTTAACGTTTCAGATCGAGACCCTTCGTCAGGACCTAAATATTCATTCCCTCCACCACTAATACATAGTGGCTATAATGCATGGTATTCACAAAATGCACTGCAACTACTCATTAAAGTTACTCTGACAGCAGCTGCCCAAACCTATAACCTTTACAATGAAGGAATAGACATCAGGCACTTGGGGATATCACCACCTGCAGGTTCCATTCCTACATCCCTCCATGCTGACTTTGGAAATATATCAACAGTCTTTCACTGCTGCTGGATCTAAAGGCTGAAGCTCCCTCCCCAACAGCAACTTCACCAGAAGAACAACAGAGTTTCAAGAAGGTGAATCATCCCTACCTTCTCCAGAGCATTTAGAGACATGCAATAAATGCTGAAAATACCTGCAATGCCCAGGTCCTAAGAATGAGTTTAACAGTTTTAAACAGTTGGGAGAAACTGTAATATAAGTAAAAGCCTGGAACACCCAGAAACAGCTTGCAGTTGATCAGCCAGAAAAATCTGGGATACCAGTTACTAAATAGTCTGTGAAATAGGAAATTGTTTTGGAAACATTTCCCAACAACTTGAGCTTAAATTTGTGAAGGCAAAATAGTGCAAAAGTTTGGGATCACTCCCGTAAAAGGAGTCAAAGTTTGAAAGTGAAAATAAGAACACCGAAAATACTCAGCAGGTAAGGCAGGTGTCAGGATGCAGTTAAAATGTTTGAACATATAAAAGGAATCAACAGCTGAAGTGAGGAAGTTTTTATTGACAGGGTAAACACACACACTAGCAAATGTTGAAAATAAGGACATTAGATATAAGGGAGGCATCAACCTGTTTCTCTCTCCATAAATGGCTGGTTTAGCATTTTCTATTTTTAAGGATCTTGAGGAATAGAAACAGAAAGTTTCAACAAGAGAATAATGGAACTGTGGAATAGGTGATAAAGATGAATCACTGAAGCAACACGAGGCTCCAAAGACTATAAATTTCTCAGAATGTAACAAGTAAGAAATTCCTTCAGGTTTGACACTTGGACTTAAAATAGCAGAGCATTAAACATACTACAGTCTGCAATGAAATAAAAATCAATGGTGCAATGCCTTCTATCAGCTTGATTCAGTAGGATGAAGATGACATGAGCACAGGGAATACTTCAGAGCAGAGCTTAAGTTACTGCAGTGACAGGAAGAGGAAACATTGAAAAAACATCTGCTTGCTCCTATCAATCACAAAGATCCAGAGTTTGAGTAATTGGGGAACATTCCTCTCTAAACCCACCAGCAATGAAAAAATAAACACACACTTGCCTTCTTGGTATTCACAATGGCCACCCTAGCTCCCCCTCCTTTTACAGGAGTGATACCAAGAAATTACATGTTTTGCTTTCTAAATAATATATCCAGCAAGCATTACTACTTACAATTCCCTTAAAAGAGCTGCATAAACTGTGCTTCTTTTGACTGATACAAAATTCCTACAAATCCTACAGCCTCTATGTGCTCCCAGAGAAAGACAGTACATAATGTGTCAGAGTTCGGTCTGCAGCTCCCCTGACATTTGACTGTGAACAGTTCCATTATGATTGGGTTATCTCCTGAGTAACAGAGCTGAGAATGGAGCAAAACTGTATTCAATGATTAATGAGTTCCTGTGATTTGAACTGACAATTCATGTAATTCCTGTCAGTGAATTAAAGTAAATAACTTCCACTGTCAATGACAACCCCATATATGCATCCCACAGGAATGCTCTCCTTTTAGAGTAAAAAAAAGGAATAAAGTTTGAAATTGTGTAATGTCAAGAGGATTTGCAAAAAATGTTGATTTCCATTTTTTTGCTTTGATAAATGTAAACATTACAGAAAAGTGGAAGATGCAAATAAAAGCAACAGTCTTCTCCCATAAATGCTGGTTGACCCACTCAGTTTACCCAGCAGATTACTTGTTGCTCCAATTTCTAGCTTCTGCAGTTGTTCATGGCTCTCCTCTGCAAATAAAGAGAACTGGAAATATGCTAATGAACAAAACATAAAATGTGCTGTCTTCTTTTGTAGGTATCTCTTGCTTCAACAGCAATCTTCATTTATGCAACACCTTCAATGTATTATAACTAACATACAATTTCAATGTTAGAGAGGAGTGAATTGGTGGTACCTCAGCTTTTGGCCATTGGGAACAAAATTGATGAACCAAGGGGACTGCTGTGTGCTGATTAATGGACATATGGCACACATCTCCTTCACCAGACTGTTCCATACAACCTGAGGTCTTATTAATTCACAGGATGGACCTCATGACATCCTCAGGCAAAATTAGAGGTAGAGAACAACACACACAAAATGCTGGAGGAACTCAGCAGTTTCGAGCCAAAATGTTGACTGTACTCTTCTCCTAGATGCTGTCTGGCCTGCTGAGTTTCTCCAGCATTTTGTATGTGTTGTTCGGATTTCCAGCATCTGTAGATTTTCTCTTGTTTCTGAATAGAGATAGACAGGTCTGTTCCATATCAACACATTGTGATGCTTGGACGTGACTGTTCTGGCGACAATCTAGTTGTTCCCAAACTAGATACCATGGAGGAACTGGGAGATTCTTTTCCTTTTGAAGTCGAGGAATGCAGCATTCAAATCAGGTGACCTTGATCTTTAGAAGAAATCGAGATACTCGCTTCCATAAAATATCAAAGATGCCGAAAGACAACACCAGTCCATAATGGAGGCCCAGGCTTACATACTATAAAATGGATTACTAAACAAAGTCAGGCAATATCACCAGCAACAGCACATCCATTGCCAATTACCTTAACACATTCTATGCACATTTTGAACAGCAGGGGATTGGTATGTCATCATCCACCCTGAGAGCCTCCAATGCACATAAACCCACAGTTACCATTGTGGACTTTTGGAGAATGAACTTGCAGAAAGCATATGGCTTGGATGGTGTCCCTGGCATGTCCTTACCTCCTGTTCTTGCTCAATCTGAGATTCCCACCTGATTTACGAAGACCACTAGCATCTCAGTACCAAAGAAGAACAAGGTAACATGCCTTAATGACAACACCAAATGGCTCTGACACCTGCTGTCATGAAGTGTTTTGAGAGGATGGTCTTGGCACACATTAATTCCAGCCTCTCAGATAACCTTGACCCACTGCAATTTGTTATGGCCAAAACAGATCTCCCTTCTCTGGCCCTAACCTCCTCTCTAAACCATTTGGATAGTAAAAACACCTATGGCAAACTATTGCTTATTGACTACAGCTCCAACTTCAATACTATCATTCCAAGCAAATCTGTGACCAAGCTCCACACGACACTTTACAACCCAATCCTCGACTTCCTGACCAACAGACTGTAAGCAGTATGACTTGTCAGCAATATCTTGGCCACCATTACCCTTAACATCGGTGCTCCAAAAAGTTGTGTCCTCAGCTCCCTGCTCTACTCCCTGTACACTCATGACTGCGTGGCCAGATTCTGCTCTAATCTATCTGCACGTCTGCAGATGATGCCACTGTAGTGGGTCTCATCTCAAATAACAATGATTCAGAGTACAGGAAGAAGACAGAGAGCTTAGTAAACCAACCTTCCTTCCGTGGACTCTGTCTACACCTCTTGCTCCCTCAGTAAAGCAGCCAGCATAATCAGATACTACCTATCCCAAACATTCTCTCTTCTCTCCTTTCCAATCAGGCAGAAGATACAAAAGACTGAAAGTACATGCCACCAGGCTCTATAACCACTTCTGATCTGCTGTCATAAGACTATTGAATGGCTCCTTAGAAAGAATAGATGGACTCTGGACTTCACAGTCTGCATTGTTATGACCTTACATCTTGTTGTCTACATCCTCTGTAGCTGTTATACTTTATTCTGCATTTTATTATTAACTTACTTTGTACTACCTCAGTCCACTGTGTAGTTGATTGATCTATATGAATGGTGCAAGACAAGCTTTTCACTCTGCACTAGTACATGACAATAATAAACTAATTCCAATTGAGGGTGAATGGACCAATGAAATTTCTCTACTATGAACTCACATGGACATGGGCCAAATAGCTTCATGAGTTGTATTGTGTTAGAAGGCTCCAGGTTCTGTCCCATTCCAGAGCCAAGAACACGGAAATCTGGGCTTTTAAAAGTTTAATATAGAAGGATATGGGTGACTTTAAAAAAATCCACAGGGCGGTAATCAGCTGGAAGTCACTGCCTAAAAAGGTGATGGAAGTAAGAGTTAATCAGGACTCGAAAAGGGGAGTGGGTTATTGGAGAGCTACAAAGATATAGTGGGAAAATGAAATGATGGGATGAATTATTACTAAAGCTATCACTAAAGAGGTCCAAACTGGTTGGCTTAAAGGTAGATAAGTCCCCTGGTCCTGATGGAATGCATCCCAGGGGACTGAAAGAAATGGCAGAACTTATAGTAGAGGCACTTGTGATAACTTACCAAAATTCCCTGGGTTCTGAGCAGGCCCCAACAGACTGGAAGATAGTGAATGTCACCCTACTGTTTAATAAAAAAGGATGTAGGCAAAAGGCAAATAACTATAGGCCAGTTAGCTTAATGTCTGTAGTCAAAAAATGCTTGAAGCTATCACTTAAGAAGAAATATCATGATATCTGGATAGAAATGGTTCCATTATGCAGATACAGCATGTATTCATGAAGGTCCTGTTAGACAAACTTGAGTTTTTTTAGGAGTGTATAATGAGCACAGTGGGTAAGAGGGGATCAGGTGGATTTTCAAAAGGCATTCAATAAAGCACAACATAAAAGACTTATTCATTAAGGATACATTTAATTGGGCTTAACATATTAGTATGGATACCTGAAGCCTGGACTGACACCTTGCCTTATTGTCCTGTTTATTATTTATTGTAATGCCTGCACTGTTTTTGTGCACTTTATGTAGTCATGTGTAGGTCTGTAGTCTAGTGTAGCTTTCTCTGTTTTGTTTTTTTTTACGTAGTTCAGTCTAGTTTTTGTGCTGTGTCATGTAACACCATGGTCCTGAAAAATGTTGTCTCATTTTTACTATGTACTGTACCAGCAGTTATGGTCAAAATGACAATAAAAGTGACTTGACTTGATGAAGGATTGGTTAACCATTAGAAGGCAGAGAGTTGAGATAAATGAGGGTTTCTCTGGTTGGCGATCAGTGATGAGCAGGGTACCACAGGGGTTGAGGCTGGGCCTGCAATTGTTCACAATATATATTAATAATCTAAATGAGGGGACTGAGTTTAGCGTATCTGAAGACACTAAATTGAGTGGAAAAGACACAGAGGATGAGGAGAGCTTGCAGAGAGATATAGATAGTTTAAGTGAGTAGACAAGGGTCCACCGATGGAAAACTATGCTGGTAAATGCGAGAACGTCCACTTTGGAAGGAAAAATAACAGATCAGATTATTATTTAAATAGTGAACGATTGCAGCATGCTGTTGTGAAAAGGGACATGGGAGTACTTGGGCATGAAATACAAAAGGTTATCAGTGCAACAGGTTATCAAGAAAGCAAATAAAATATCAGCCTTTATTACTAGAGGGATAGAGGGAGATCATGACACTGTGTACAAGGCATTGGTGAAGCCACACCTCAAGTTCAAGTTTAATTGTCATTCAACCATACACATGAATACAGCCAAATGAAACAAAACTGGGTGCAAGGTGCAAAACACAGGACCAACAGTCACACACAGCACACAGAACATATAGCATATATAATTGTGAAAGCAGAAAAACAGTTACAAAAATAAAGTAATATAAAAAATAATATAGCCCAGGGATTCCCAACCATTTTTACGCCATTGACCAATACCATTATCCAAGGAGTCCATGAGTCCCAGGTTAGGGACCCCTGATATAGCTCAAGTCCCTGAGTTTTTTGGCCTGTAGATTGATAATACATGGATGTTGTCCTGGAGCCATGCTTCTGCAAGAAGAAGTCCTCAGCAGTCCTCATTTTATGCACGTGTAGCCACAGATAGACGCAATCCAGTTGTCTTCCATCGACTGACCACTAAAGGGCAGCATTGATGGGCAGGTCCAGCCCCCAACACAGCCTGGAATCCAGTGACATACAGCTACTGCCAGCTCCAGCACCTCTTTCCTTGGCAGTTGCAAGAGACGATGCTGAAGCATGAAGGCCTGATCCATGCAACACCCCCAGCAATCAGTCTCATGGTATTCTACATTACCACTGCGCAACAAGGTGCTGCGATTGCAATAGGATCTATTTGTTGGACTGCACACTGCCTCTGGTGCTATCTTCCCTGTGTGGCTGAAGCAGGCTGCAGTATAGTGTGCAACAAGTCCAGCTCCACTGCTAGTTGGTTAGATCACCACTACTGGATGTTCTTAACATCCAGCAGTGTCCTGTGGTCGTAAAATAGACATTTATATATATTATGTAGATTCTGATTAATTGGGGCACATTGAGTCCAGCATACTTTAGCCCAATTAAGTGGCTACCCCAATTAGCTGAAGTTCCATGGAAATAGTTAAACAGGTATAAAAAAGACAAACTGCTATTTAACTGAGTAACAAATTATGTATTTAAATGAAATACAGAACAAATTAAAACACTACCAATACTACTGCAGCACTATAAAACTGTGTATTAGTTCCTAATAGTTATCGATGGAGGAATACATCTACATCGTGTTCTTTTGACTGTAAGTGAACAAAATCATATAAAAGACTGCCTTCAAAAAATGCTGTCGACAATTGCGTCCCCCAAATCTTCATCCAATATAATTGTCAATACCTGCAAATCCTTTGTAGTTTCTCACTTGTTGAAGTAGTGAAGTTGTTTCATTTTCACTCCTGGCCATTTCTAGCATCTGCAAGCCCAAATGCTTGAAACTGTGGTAAGCAAAACAGTTCTGAATTGTCTTATAGCTTATTTCCTGCCAATTAACAGGGACAAAAATTGTTGCTTTTTGAAGATGAACACATGCATCTAACGCCATTTAAAAACTGTTCGCTCAAGCACAGTGTAGTATCTAATGACCACGCAAGTGCATGCAACTGACACTAGTTACTAACTGTTCAGTAACAGTTTCCTGTCCCACTAAAGTGAATTGTGTCCCAAATAAATGAAGGGAATCCCAGCTATTTTCTTGATTAGTTTTTGTTCTTTAAGAGTTGTACCAAGGAAGTGCCTGCCCCAATTAACCAGAATCCAGTGCGCGCGTGTGCGCACACACACACACACACACACACACACACACACACACACACACACACACACACACACACACACACACACACACACACACACACACACACACACACCCACCCCACCCCACCCCACCCCACCCCACCCCACCTTGGGGCAGTGGGTGGTGTCTATGCCAACATCTACCTCTCACTCATTATTATGGGAACAGATAACCTGGTTGTTGAAGTAACACTCCCCATACGATCTTGCTGTTCTTAAACTGACTGCTACATTTCCTGTGCTAGGACAACGTCTAGTCTTCTGAAGCATTTACTTTGTCAACGGCAAATTTATTAATCCACCCTCCATTTCCTCAACCAAATCATTTATAAAACTCACAGAGAGTGAGTCTCAGAACAGATCCCTGCAGGATACTACTTAGTCACTAATCTCCAGGCTGAATACGCTCCATGTGCTACCACACTTTGCCTTCTGTGGGCGAGCCAATTCTGAATCCACTCTGCCAAGTTCCCATTTTCATGACTTTCTGGATGAGCCTTCCAATGGAACCTTGTCAAATGCTTTACTAAAATCTATATGCGCCACAACTTCCACTCAATCTTCATTAATTTGTTTTGTCACTTCCTCAATCAGGCTTGTGAGACATCGCATGCCTCTCATAAAGCCACATTAACCATTACTAATAAGACCATGCTTCTCCAAATGCTAGTAAACACTGTACCTAAAATTCTTCTCCATTAATTTGCCTACGACTGACATAAGAATCATTAGCCTACAATTCCCAAGTTTATCCCTATTAACTTTCTCGAACAAAGGAACAACATTTATCATTCTCCAGTTCTCTGGTACTACTGCTACGGCCAGTAGGGACACAAATATTATTGCCAACACCCCAGCAATTGCTTCCCTTGCTTTCCATAGCAACCTGGATATATCCTGTTGGTTCTGGAGATTTATCTATCCTGTTTTTCAAAAGCTCTAAAACTGCCTTTTTCTTAACCTCAACATGATCCAGCACATTAGGCTATTCTGCGCTGACCTCATGTTTGTCAAGGTCCCTCTCACTGGTGAACACTGAAGCAAAGTATGCATTAATGATATCCACTATCTCCTCCAACTTCAGGCATATTTCACCCTTTATCTCTGAGTGGTCCCACCTTCACTATAGACATTTTCTCTGTTCTTAACATAAGTGTAGAATGCCTTAAGGTTTTCTTTAATCCTACATGCCAAGGCCTTCTCATGTCCCCTTCTAGCTCTCCTAAATCCATTCTTAAAGTCTTTTCCTGGCTACCTTAAAACTCTTAAGAGCTCTGGTTTTTGCTGCCTAAACCTTAAGTATGCATCTTTCTTCCTATTGACTAAATGCTCCACCTCTCATCAACAATGGTTCCACCACTTTACCATCCTTTCCCTGTCTCAATGGGACAAACCTATTCAGAATGCCATGAAAGTTCTTCCTAAACATCCTCCATATTTCTGCTTTATACTTGATCTCCCACACACAAAGCCATGCTGATTATCTCTAATCAACTTTATCTATCTTATCCCTTAGCACCCCATGTAGTAGCTTAATTACCAGAGATGTTAAGCCTTCTAGTCTACAGTTCCCAGGTTTTTCTTTGTAGACCTTCTCAAATACAGGCAGAATATTAAGACCCCTTCAGTCAGCTAAAATCTTGACTTCAAAGGAGAATAGAATTGAATAAATAGTTGAGGTGTAAAAACTTTTGAGAAAGAAAGCAGAGAAGTATGATCAATTGTGTAGTTCAGAGAGCCAGCATGGGGATGATGACTTAAAAAGACTGATTTTTATGCTGCACTGAGTTGGTTGCACTGGGAGCTGCCAGTCATGAACTTCCATTTCAAAAACATTGAAACATCGTAAGCGCATCAATATCCCAAAGCACTTGAAAGAACAGGTTCCTGTTCCTTGTGGAGCCAGTCTTTGGAGCAATTACAACCTGGGGCTTTATATATGAAGCATTAAATTGACACAATTTCCCATCCAAACTTTGTCTCCAGCCTCCTGTACTGTTACAATGTAAGCTCAAGGAACGGTATATTATCCCTCTTGGCACTTTACAGCTTGCAGGACTCAAAACTAGACTCTCTAACTTTAGGTAATTTGCTCTTTCTTTCTGTTTGTGTTGACACTGGCCATTTTTACCTGCTTTCCCCATCCTTTTTTTCACATTTGTTTCATCAGGCCTCAGACCAGATTATACATCACCCATACCATAACATTAGCAACACAATACACAGACAAGGGAGCTTGACTAACCCTTCATGGTTACATTATTCCACCTCATCAGAGAAATTTCTCATATACCATCCATTGCCCTCCTCTGCATTCTCTGCTACTGAGACAGAGCTACTTTTCCTTCTCAGTTCTGATGGCGGTTCTTGACCAGAAACATTCATCGGTTCTCTTTCTACTGATGCCCGCTAATCGATTGTGTCTTCCCAGCATTTTGATTTTACATTTCAAGCATTTTCAGTTAAAAAAATCATTAAATTGATTGCTTTCTTTGGGTGACCTTGACTGATCCATGGCATTAGCAATTTTGCTGGCAGATATTCTAGCAATAGGGCTTTGGATCCCTCTTCCGCAGCACGTATAGCATTGCTTTTGACAGCAAGCTTCCAGCTAACCCAACAGTCAATGTTACTGGGTTAAATTAGGCAACTTAGCTGTTAAATTAAAAGGCAAATAGCATAATGACCTTTATTGCTAGGGAGTTGGCATTTAAAAATAGAGTTCTATTGTTAAAATTGAACAGGGAGTTGGTGAGACCACACCTGGGGTACTGTGTACTGTTTTGCTCCCTTTATTTAATAAATGATATAATAGCACTGGAGGTAATCCAGAACAGTTTCACTTGGCTAGTTCTGGGGTGAGACAGTTGTCCAATTACAAATGGCTAAAAGGGTTAGACCTGCATTCTTTGTCACTTAGAAGAGGGATGATCTTTTTGAGATTCTAACGGGATTACAATAGAGGTGCTGAGATATTTCCATTAGTGGGAGAGTCTCTACAAGGAGACATTCTTACAAGGTAACAGATGGTTATTTGAAACTGAGGTGCATGGGAATTTCTTCCTGCAGAAGAGCAGTCAAGTTTATTGTCACATGTTGAAGTATTGTGAAAAACTTGCAGCAGCATCACAGGGGCATCCTGTTCTTTTTCTTTTGAATTCTCTACCACAGAGGGCTATGAAACATACTTAATGGAGATACCTATAGTAAAGGTAGATATTTTTTTGAGAAATTGTTGTGTTAAGAGCAGTGTGGAACTGGCACGGGAGATGTGTTGAGGCCCGGGGAAGATTTGCCTTGATCAGAAAGAATGGTGGAACAGGTTTGACCGGACAAGTGGCCCACTCCTGATCCTGTTTCCTTATCAGTCCTTTCACAGAATGGTGACCGAGCATTTAATACAGGAGGAATGGGCGAGGCAGAATGTTCCAAAGTTACTCTCTTGCTGCAGCTCTTGGAGCCCTAAAAGAATGTCAAAGCACATGAAATTGTTTGGTGGGCATAAAGCAGATAGTGAAATGGGCAACAAATTTGAATGTACTTTCAGGGGCTTGAAGAAGGAGATAAGATAGATTTTTTTTGTGCTAAGTACTTTGTTTACCAAATGCTTTAACACAAGTGGATACTGAAGGCAAAAAGCAATGGCATAGGATAGGTGTCAGGCACTGAAGCAGGGACCCAATCGCAGACCAAGTACAATGCACACTGTGATATTTACTGAGCAACAAATCCAGAAAGGCAACAAAGTTGGTGTCAAAGTTCAGGTGGCGATCAAAAATTCCAGGGAAATCCAAAAACTAGAATTGGGAAACAGGTAGAGTCCATATTTGGATGGACAGAGTTCAGATACGAATGCCGGAAAGGCTCAGGAAAACTCACTGGCACAATCCAGCAACAAACAGGTGAAAACACAGGACTAAAGTACACCGAGCAATAAACAGAGAGGCAGATGATTTAGATGGAGCACAATGAGACAGAAGTGGCAGCAAAACAGGTAATAATGAGAAACAGGTGAGAGACGGAGTACTCAGTGATACAGGGGCCGGAGTAGAGCAGGAGCGGGGACAGGAGCACGTGGCCATACAAAACCACAGACTGACAGCTAGAGGGAAACACACAAAAAGGCAGCATTCACTTGGAGGTACTGACATATAGAAACGCAAGATAAAGGAGTAACAGCAAGGGATATAAGATTAGCCAGATCCTGTGTAGAGGCAGTACCAGCATATACAAAATCACTCTTCTAAAATGTTTCTAATGCTATGAATGATCACTTTTTATTACCCTTCCTGCTCTCAAAACACTGATCAATTTTTTGAATACTGCATTCAACCAACTCATGTTCAGAACTAGATGGGTGAAAATTTTAGCAGCGGGCACATTTTATTTCTTGACAGCAAAACCAAAGTAGATTTCTGGATTTATAGACTAGAACATATTTCAGAAAAGCATGCATCATGTTCTTTACGTAAGGCTCCCCACAGCTATCCCTCCCTGACTCCACCTCCCCGGTTTACAATGGGTTTAGTGAACGGTTCATCACCCAGAGAATTCACAAGTCAGAAATGAGGCTACAGACTGAGTTTCCAGGTGGCAATGATGTCTATAGCAGCAAACAAATCCATCCCACTGGTCTCATTTGTAGTTTTTCAACACCATCTCCTGGACACTTTGAAATGTCACAGCATGGAGCAGGAAAAGCTGAAGGTACAAGGCTTGGTCATCCTCTGATACCACAGCAGCTGAGTGCCATTGGAAGTGATGTTATGGAGGGAGTGCAGATTTGATCTCAGCAGCAAATCAAACTGGGAGGAGGTCATTGAAATCTGATTAGAAGTCTGGTTGCCTAGCTATAGGAAGGATGTTATTATGTTGGAAAGGATGTAAAGTTGGTAAATGGATCTGGAAAGCTTGAGTTATAAGGAGAGAATGGGTAGGCTGGGGTTGTTTTCCCTGTCAGATAGAATGCTGAGGGGAGACGTAATAGATGCATATAAAATCACACAAGGCATAGATAAGGTGAATAGTCTGGGTCTTTTCTGAGGGTATGTGAGTCTAATACTACACAGCATAGGTTTAAGGTGAGATGGGACTTAAGGGGCAACTTTCTTTTTTGCACAGAGAATATGGAATGAGTTGCCAAAGGAAATGGTAGAGGCACGTACAATTACAAGGTTTAAAGGACATTTAGACAGTTACATGGATAGAATAAGTTTAGAGAGATATGGGCCAAAATCAGGTATTGGGAACTAGGTCTGGCTGACACCTTGATTGACATTCTCAAGTTGGGCAGAACAGCCTATTTCCATGCTGTATGACTCCAAATAGAAACTTCACACTAGCCCAGCTTTCCAGTGGAGATGCTCTAACCTACATAATCTTTACCTATCCTAGTAATTTCTGTAATTAAGTCACATCAGAACATATCAAAGTGCAGCAGGGCAGGCTATCTGGCCCATTATGTCTGATTTCCCATTAAGTAAAGTCATAGCTGTTCCCTTATCTTAGCCACCACTTTCCTAAATTAATCCCGTAACCCCTCCATTCAAGCGATGAATGATAATCTATGCTCACAGTTTAAACCCTATAGCCACTGAACTCTGCAAATGGTGGCCTACCTTTTAATTCGTCATCTTCAAGAGAATTGAGAAAATCAATAGATTCTTCCAAATTGGCTTGCAACAGCAATGACTTCTTCTTCAGCTCAGATGGTTTAGTAAAGTGGAAGTAGGACCTCAGCTTCCCGGCTTCGGTCGCTGATAAACCTGGGATCAAATACAGTTGGGAGACAACCATCAAATCAAGGTGACGAATCTAACAAGTTGCTCCTCCAATAAATGGGCATTATATGACAGAAAATGGACCTTGCAATTTACTAAGAGCCTTTCACACCTTCCAGGTATACAGGCAATGAATCATACTTTGAAGGACAGTGACTGCTATAATGAAGGCAACAAGCTGCACAAACCAAACTGCAATGAAATAGATGAGCAGATAATAGAAATACAAAAAAAACTGCAAAAAGTGGAAATAGAGAAATAAAATAAACAGAAAATGCTGGAAATACTCAGTAAGTTAATCAGCATCTGTTGAGAGAGGATCAATACTATATGACTGTTTTCTGAGAAAATAAACAGGAGGTTGCTTAATCAAAAGATGGTGCCTCTCTCAGTGTAGCATTCATTCAGGTACCTGTACAGGGGTGTTATAAGACCATAAGGTATAGGAGAGAATTAGACCATTTGGTCCATTAAGTCTGCTCCACCATTTCAGCAAGCTTGATCGATTTTTCCTCCCAGCCCCAATCTTCTGTCTTCTCCCTGTATCCCTTCATGCACTGACATCACTGACTATCAACCTCTGCCTTAGATATACATAAAGACTTGGCCTCCACAGCTGCGGCAACAAATTTCACAGATTCACCGCTCTCTGCCTAAAGAAATTCATCCACCTCTCCGTTCTAAAAGGACGCTCCTCTATTTTGAGGCTGAGTCCTCTGAGGCTCTCCCACCATAGGAAACATCATCTCCACATCCACTCTATCAAGGCCTTTCACCATTCCATAGGTTTCAATTATGTCACCACTTATTCTTCTAAGTTCCAGTGAATACAGGTCCAGAGCCATCAAATGCTCTTCATGTGCCAAGCCATTTAATTCTGGAATCATTTTTGTGAACCTCTTTTGAACCCTCACTAGTTTCAGCACATCTTTTCTAAGGAGCCCAAAACAGCTCAGATACTCCGAGTGAGGCTTCACCAGTGCTTTATAAAGTTTCATCATTACATGCTTGCTTTTATAGTCTAGTCCTCTTGAAATGAATGCTAACATTGCATATGCCTTCCTCGCCCCAGGTGCAACCTACAAATTAACCTTTAGGGAATTCTGTACAAGAACTCCCAAATCCCTTTTGTGCCTCAGATTTTTGTATTTTCATTCCATTTAGAAAATAGTCAACCCTTTTATTTCTTCTACCAAAGTACATGACCATACACTTCCTGACACTGTATTACATCTGCACTTCTCTGCCTATTCTCTTAATCTAAGCCCTCTGCTTCCTCAAAACTATCTGCCCCTCCAGCTATCTGCATATCATCAGCAAACTTTGCAACAAAGCCATCAATTCCATCATCTAAATCACTGGCATGTACAGTAAACAATAATTGATCCCAACACAGACCTTTGTGGAACACCACTAGTCACTGGCAGCTAGCCAGAAAAGGCTCCCTTCATCCCCACTCTTTGCCTCCTGTCAATCAGCCACTGCTTTATCCATGCTAGATTCTTCCTGTAATATTTGCAGCTTGTAGTTTGTTACGCAGCTTCAAGTGTGGCACCTTGTCAAAGGCCTTCTGAAAATCCAAGTACACATCAAGTGATTTTCCTTTGTCCATCCTGCTTGTTGTCTTCAAAGAATTCCAACAGATTTGTCAGGCAAAGTTTTCCCTTGAGGAAATCAGGCTGACTACGGCCCATTTTATCATGTGCCCCCAAGTACCCAGAAACCACATCCTTAAGAATCGACTCCAACATCTTCCCTACCACTGAGGTCAGACTAACGAGCCTATAGTTTCTTTTTTTCTGCCTCTCTCCCTTCTTGAGGAGTGGAGTGACATTTGCTATTTTCCAGTCTTTCAGAATCATTCCAGAATCTAGTGTTTCTTTAATGATCATTACTAATGCTTCCACAGTCTCTTCAGCCACCTCTTTAGAACCCTGAGGTGTACACCAACTGGTCCAGATGACTTAACCACCTTCAGACCTTTCGGTACCCCAAGAACTTTCTCTCTAGTACTGTTAAGTTCACACACTTTATGCTCCTGACACCTGGAACATCCACCATTCTGCTAGTGTTTTCCATGATGCAAAATACTTATTCAGTTCATCCACCATTTCCTTGTCCCCCATTACTACCTCTCCAGCATCGTTTTCCAGTGGTCCGATATCCACTCTTGCCTCTCTTTTATATTTCATATATCAGAAGGAACTTTTGGTATCCTCTTTAATATCATTGGCTTCCTTACTTTTGTATTCTATCTTTACCTTAATTATTTTTTTTAGTTGTCTTCCGTTGGTATTAGAAAGCTTCCCAATCCTCTAACTTCCCACTGATTTTTATTCTATTATATGCTCTCTCTTTGGCTTTTATGTTGGCTTTGGCTCCTCTTGTTAATCATGGTTGTGTCACCCTGCCTTTAAAGTATTTCTTCCTCTTTGAGATGTATATATCCTGTGGCTTCTGAATTGCTACCAGAAATTCCAGTCATTGCTGCTCTGCCGTTATCCCTGCCAGTGTCTTTTCCAATCAATTCCGGCCAACTCCTCTCTCATCCCTCTGAAATTTCCTTTACTCCACTGTAATAGTAATACAACTGACTTTAGTTTCCCCTTCTCAAAATTCAGGGTGAATTTGATCATATTATGATCACATCCCTAAATGTTCTTTTACCTTAAGCTCGCTAATCCATTCCGGTTCATTGCACAACACCCAATCTAGAATGGCTGATCCCTAGAATACCTTATCAGAGCTTAGGGTTTAGGCCTTGAGTTGGACTTGAAACCCCAACTTTGTTACTCACTTAGCCAATGCTGATAGATAAACATGCCACTGCCTTAAAAGTCTGGTTGTACTGTATAGTGTCCAGAATGGATACACTGAAAAGTATTCACTAAATACTTGATAAAGTATTCAGCCCCACAACTATTTCCACATTTTACTGTCTCATTTTCTAAAATTAAAATATATTGAAGTAGAATTTTTGAGATAATCTATAAAACATTGTGCATCATGTCAAACCAAAAGAAAATTCTAAAACCTGTCAACAATTTATTAAAAAATTAAAAAGCAAAATTGTGAGGCTGAAAATGTATTCATCCCCTTTGTAATTACTAAACTAACTTTCCTCTGTTGCAACATATTACCTTACCAACTCACCCAGTTTGTTGGTGTAGAAAATTGGAGGATCTCCTGTTTTCAATAAATTCATAAGAATAAATACACCCTCTCTGTAAGGTCCAATAGCATGGTAGAATTTCAACAGACCAAACGAAAATGAAGACAAAAGAACATTCTAAACAAATCAGAGAAATAATAATAGAGATGCACAAATCTGAGGAAGGGTACAAGACTATCTCAAAAGTCACTCAACGTAACTCAGAGCTCAGTACAGTCCATTATAAAAAAGTGGGAAAAATGTGAAACCACAGCCGCACTGTCTAGGTCAGGCCACTTAGTTGCCACAAAAGAATGGCACTTATAAGGAAGGCCACTATGGTGCCAACGGTCACTCTAGGTGAGCGACCAAAGTCTGAGGCTACAAATGGATTTGAAGTTCATGGCTCCATAATCTCTAAAGCCTTGCGGAACAGGGATTTTTATGGAAGAGTGGCAAGGAAGAAGCTCTGGCTAAATAAAAACATATCCTTGTTCGTAACATCTTTGCAAAGCACCACTTAGAAGCTTGTGGTCAGATGAGACTAAAGTACTGAACAAATGGAGGGTGAATACTTTTGAAATGCTGACATTTCAGTTTTTAAATTTTTTTAGGTTTTCATGCTTCATAATTTCACTTTTTTGAGCTCTGCTGTGAAAAAAGGAGCATGTGGTTAACAAATAAAAAATCTCAGATAATTTGATCAAAATCTCTGGTTGTATTACATTTATGTGAACAAAGGGTTGAGGACTAAATACCTTTAAAAGGGACAGTAAGTAATTTACTAGGACTGAAATTTTCTGGATAATTTGCATCACTCCTTGTGCAGAAGTCACTAAATTAAACTAATGATAAGTCTGCATGAGTGGCTTTAGTTTGTTTAATCATGTACTGCAGAGTCAGGAGAATAGAAGGAAAATCCAAGGCAATGCTAACGTGACATCAGGAGATCTAAATTCAAACACAATTGGAGTATTGTTATTAACCCTGGTTATGAGAGAAAAGGTATTCAGTTATTGGAGACATTGCAGAAAGAAGCCAGCAAGATAACACCCAAATGAGCATACTTTCTCACTTGCTGAGTAATTCAACATTCTCTGTTTTGCCTGTGGATGGTGACGAATCAACTTGTATCCCACAACTTGTGTTGCAAAGATTTGCAATTTAGAAGCTTGATAAAAAGTTATGGAGTGTTTTTCTTTGTTCTACCAAGTGAAGCCTCAACATAAAAGAGTCTTTACCTTCAAAGCTCCTGTTCATGTGGACCTCATCTCGAGGAGTCATAATAAATGCACCCCTGGGAATGATTGCAGCTTCTCTGTTTATTAGTTCAATTGTGGATGTCAAGCGTTCTTCTTCCTTTATCTTGAACTTGAACAAAAAATTTAGAAATGTATAATTTCAAAGCTCCAAATCAACAACTATAATTTTAGCCTGTCCTTAACTTGTCCTTACTGAGCTGTGCTGATCTTCAACAACTAGCACAATCTTCATTCTCATTTCTCAATCTCTCTCCTCTGAGCCTACCTCTTAAGCCATGTGTCATAGCTTGAAGTACACCAATTGACTCTGAGAAGGTGCAGAAGAGTTTGACTAACACTGGAGAGTTTAATTGTGTGAACAGACCGGAGAAGGTGGGGTTTTCCTCCTTGGGACAGTGATTTAAAGTATTTAACATAATGAAAAGTATTACAAAGAGTACAGAGGACCTGTTCCCATTGGCAGCAGAACTAAAGGGCATAGAATTATGATGATGATTGACAAAAGGACCAAGTGGGTCAAGAAGACAAACTTCATTGTGTTTGAGTATTTAGAATTTGAAATGAATTTCTGCAGAGTTGAAGAGGGAAATTGCAGCATAAAAGGTAAAGAAAAATAATCAAAAGGCTGTGAGGATATGGTAGTAAAGAGGGACCAACCAAACTGGTTTTGCACAAACCCTGATGGATTGAATGTGCCAGTGCCTTCACTGTATGCTATAAAACCTTTCAGTGATTTTATGAGGCAGAAGATCACACAGTTTTGGACATTCCTTACCTATAGCCTAAACAGCTGAGCTGCGAAACTTAGACTACTTTCCCCAAAAAGGTCTGTTGCGAATGTTTAGTTAAATTTTATTTGTTACTTGTTCCACTCAGCCAGACTACAGAGACATCTGTTGTTAACCTTACACTTTACTAAATGTTTTAAGTCATTTATAAATTCAGGAAATGAGCCCTGTACATTCAACTGTAAGTTGATTCAAAAAAATCAGAGTTATCCTAGTACCTATCTCTGGAGAATGTCATTGCACACTTGGTTTAATTTGTAAAACGACCATTTATTGCTACCCAGTTTAGGCAATGATAGACCCTTGTTGATACTGTCTCTCCTTTTCCAAGACTTCAACCTCAATGACACCAATTATGTTGCACTCTTCATTTTGTGTTTTTTTAAGTCCATTTATTGTACATTGCATCAACTACATTTCCTGCATCAAACAAAATTTTTTTAAAATCTGCAGATCTGAAATAAATGCAAAATCAATGCTGGAAGCACACAGCAGTTCAGGTAACATCTGTAGAAAGAGAAGCAGAGTTAATTTTTCAGACAGCAGACTCTTCCTCTGAACTTCTGATGACCTCAGTGACCCCCGTTTCATTATCAAAAAAACTATATTATTTATTCACACTAATCTAATTAAAAAGATAATAAATAGTAGCAGGTGTGGGCTACTTGGACCATCAGGCCTACTTCACCATTGCAATGATCATGGTTGACCATCCATTTCAGAGCCTGTTCATTGTTTAATTAGTTTTGTTCACTAATCTGTAACTCTAATTTTACCCTTGAGTAATCCATACCCTTTTCCCATAGCTATTCTAACTTTTATGATAATACGATCACTATTTCCCAAATACGCCACCACTGATACTCTCTTGAGTTGGTCCATCTCACTTCCCAAAACCAATTTATGACATATACCAAGGTACAGTAAAAAATGTCTTCTTCCTTATTCCACTAGAATCTTTGAGTTCTCGGAAATACTTCTGGACATTTCAAAAGTTCCTCCTCCTCATTGACACTAAAATTATTACTACTCCCATCTACATTAGTCTTGTTAAAGCTGCCCATTATCACCACCCTTATGGCTTTTCACCTCTGTTACTTCATGTAAAATTGTCTTTAATTGCTTTTTCTCTTTAGTAGCCAATAAAATACATTCAGTAATGCAATCAGATCTCTGTTGCATATGCACTCCAGTCATATAGATTCTGTTCTGATTGTTACAGAATCTTCTCACTTAGCATTGCAGTATTCCCCTTATGCCAGCCAACCTTCTTATATTTCCTGAACATCTGGCATCCATAAACATTTAGTAATTGCTATTAAAAAAACCAGGTCTCTGGTTGTTGTCACAACATCACAATCACCTATAACTCTTCAACCTTATTTAACATACATTATACATTTATGTATATGCATCATAAGCCTTTCCTATCCTTTCTTGTTCCCTTCATTACCTGATTCACCCTATATCTGTACTACCTATTGCACTTGTGATCCCTCTTTCAAACTTTTGCGCAGCATTTTTCTGCTTCTCTGTGCTAAATTCGAGCCTTCATATCCTTGGCTAGTAAATCTGTGGCATCCCTCTGCCACTGTTATCCTTAGTGCCTTTACTTTTCAGCAATTTCCATTGATTATAAACATTTGTTTCTGGTCTGCAGTCTTACATCAATGTCCTGATCAGTCTGTTCTTCATTGACCTTCTTAACTACTGTTTTCTCGTATTCATGAGAAGGGTCACCCATGAAGCGACCTTTAATGAGCATGGATCTCACTATCATTTCATCTGTGGCTGGGGGAAGTAGCTTCCAGTCCATGCAGTTAAAACTGTAAAAAAAACAAAACAGTCAACAGATGTTATTTTAATCGTATTGTGGAGGCAGAGTCACTAATTAAGAGCAACGTTACTGAAGAAGTAGTGAATTTGTGGTATTTATTGACACAGATGGCTGCGGAAGCCAAGCTATTTGGTATATTTAAAATGGAGGTTAATAGGTTCTTAATTAGTATGGGTGTTAAAGGTTATGGGGAGAAGGAAAATGGGATTAAGAGATAAAATAAATCAGTCATGATCAAATGGTGGAGCTGACTTGATGGGCTGAAAAGTCTAATTCTATGTCTTACAGTTTTATGGACAAGGCAGATCTCACAAAGAAGGCTGCATTCAAAATACTTTTACTGCCTTTATATAGGTGATAAGAGACCTGCTACATATTTACGGGATTCACAATATTCCATGTTAGAATTGCATAGCAATCCATCATCTCCCTTCCCCACCGATCATTGCCATTCTGAAACTTTGCCCTGGGCAATGCAATCCCACTGGTTGAAAATTTCTTCACATTTATCGTTTACAAGACATGCATGCACTAAGCTCAGAAAAATAGTAAATTGCTAGGATCAATTAATTGTATTATCTGTATACTTCAGATAAGATTAGGGGCTGGATTAGCCTTATTAAAAGGCTTAAAAATAACCACAAAAATAGTACCAAATAATTCTAAAAAATGGTAAGATATCAAATGAATATCTTTTATATGAGGCTACAATTTTACAAATAAAAATAACATTTTCTGTGAGATCTATCTACACTCCTGAGTGGGACAGTATGCACGATTTTGAAACAGTACAAGTAACAACACTGAGTGTCACTTTCTTATTAAATCACTGGAGTCTCATATTATGCATAATAGTCAAAATCAATGTGAAGTTTTCTAGCATGGATAGAAGCTGAGGATTGTTGGTGAAAAGGAAAAAGCAGACAAAGGCATGATGGCAGGAGCCAAGAATGAGGTGGTGGTGTATAGAATAGGGAGCGGGAGGCTATGTGGAAAAAAAAAGGGAGAATTAATGCAGAATGTACAGAAAGAAGAAAGAAGAGCAAGGGCTGATGGTAGGTCTCATTTGGAACTATCAGTATTTCTTCAGTCTGCCTCCAGCATATCCTTAGGTTGTGTTGGTTGTTAACGCAAATGACACATTTCACTGTATATGTGATAAATAAATCTGAATCTGAATCAATTTTATACTTTTTTGATAAACTTCCACCTCTTATAACAAATCCTCTTTTTGGTGTAACGTAACGATCTGGTTATGCACTTACACTGCATCATAGGTCTACAGATGATACAGAACTCTGGAATGAGGTAGAATGGTAGCAAACAGAGTGAACATAGGCATACTGGTGAATTGGGCAACCACAGATTAGCTTTAACGTGGAGCAATGTGAAATATCTCCTATTGGAAGGAAGAATGCAACAGGAAATAAATAAACAGGATAATTTGAAAGCAGGCAGGGCAAGTTGAAAAGTCTGTTTACAAACAAAATATCTGGAACCATGGCTGAGTAAGTCTTCCTGACAGTGCATTGGGCTTGGTCAAGATTGTACAATGTGCTTATCAGCAGGATTCTTCACCATGCCCAGTGACCCCTTTCACATGTTCATGAAACACTACAACTCTTTCCTCTGGCCTCTTGTCCTTTACCAATCACAATTGCTTGTACGACACAGCCATCTCACTTTTCCCTCTATCCCTTACCACTCTGATTAACATACTGGATGGTGTACACTACATATATTTTGGTTTGGACTTCATGATAAAAAAAATCCCTATTAAAATAGATAATGAAAGGGTATAGAGGAAGGAAATTAAACAAGAAGAAAAAAGGTACTAAAATCCATTATAGTATTCAGGAAGTGACAGTAAGGCATTTAGAAGATCAAAAGGCAATAAAGCAGAGTCAACATGTTTTTATGATAGGAAATATACTTGATGACATTGGGTATAACAAACAGGGTGATGAAAGAGGAACGAGTTGATGCAAGGTATTTGGATTTCCATAAACTATTTGATAAGGTGCTACATAAAAGGTTATTGCATGAGATAAGAGCTCATGGGGTTGATGATAATATACTAATATGGATAGGTAAACAGCTAACAACCGATTGGGTGCTACAGACATCAAGTGAAACTCATAAGCTATAATTACTGACTTAGATCAAGGAACCTAGTACACTGCAGACAAGTTTGCTGATGATACTCAGATGGGCGGTTTAGCAAGTCATGAAGAGAGCACAAATAAACTGTACAAAGATATAGACAGATTACGTGTGTGGATAAGAAGTTGTCAGATTGAGTATGATGTGGGAAAATTCAAATATTGAAAAACAAATTATTATTTAAACAAAGTTGCAGTACAAAAGGCTAAAAAAACACAAAAAGATAGCATTTAGGTCAGGAAAGTAATTAGGAAGGTTAATAAATGTCAGACTTAATTGAAAGGCATATGGAGTATAATACTAATAAACTTTGATGCAACTTTAGAAGGTGCTGCTGAAACTGTCAAATATCTTTGCTGGACCTGCACAGGAGCTCTTCTGTTAACAAGTCATGAAGAGAGCACAAATAAACTGTACAGAGATATAGACAGATTACGTGTGTGGATAAGAAGTTGTCAGATTGAGTATGATGTGGGAAAATTCAAATATTGAAAAATAAGTTATTATTTAAACAAAGTTGCAGTACAAAAGGTTAAAAAAAACACAAGAAGATAGCATTTAGGTCAGGAAAGTAATTAGGAAGGTTAATAAATGTTGGACTTAATTGAAAGGCATATGGAGTATAATACTAATAGATTTTGATGCAACTTTAGAGGGTGCTGCTGTAACTGTATCCAGAGTGCCTCGCAGCACTCTATATTGATTGCAGTATTGTGCAGACGCAACAGGAGTGTTCCTGTGCAGGTCCAACAAAGATTTTTGACAGGAAATCCAGTCTCTATAAATGAGAGGCACCGCTGAGCAGAGCAGTCATTGTGGGAGCAGCTGGCATTGGAGTAGTCTGAGGCAGAGTAGTAAGGCTTTGGCTCGACAGGGCTTCGGTGAGAACAGGTGGAGGCAAGGTAAGTAGGTAAGTTCATTCCTTATTTCTTATTTGAATCTTGAGAGAATAGTGGGTATGTCTACAGAGTCAGTGTTCTGCTCTGCATGTCAAATATGGGTTTTCCAGGAGACTTCCAGCATCCCTGATGGCCACATCTGCACCACCAGGTGCATCAAGATGCAGATCCTTAGAGACTGTGTTAGGGAACTGGAGTTGCAGCTCAATGACCTTCGGCTTGTTAGGGAAAGTGTAGCAGTGATAGACAGGAGCTACAGGGAGGTAGTCACCCCAGGGTGACTGTCAGGAGAGGGAAGGGAGAATGTCAGATAGTGGAGAGCACCCCTATAGCCGTCCCCCTCTACAATGTACTCAATTTTGAGTGCTGTTGGGGGCGATGACCTACCTGGGGGAAGCAACAGCAGCCATGCCTCTGGCACTGAGTCTGACCCTGTGGCTGAGAAGGGTAGGGAACTGAACAGAATGGCAGCAATAATAGGGGACTCTATAGTCAGGGGGACAGGCAGGTGATTCTGTAGATGCAAAAAGGAAACACAGATGGTAGTTTGCCAAGATGTTTCTGGACACGCCCACAATATCCTGAAAAGTGAGGGTGAGCAGCCTGAACTCCTAGTACATATTGGTACCAACGATATAGGAAGATAAAGGGAGGAGGTCCTGAAAAACAAATATAGGGAGTTAGGAAGGAAGCTGAGAAGCAAGATCTCAAGGGTACTAATCTTAGGACTGCTGCCTGTGCCACAACAAAAGCATGGCTGAATAATTGGAGCAGGGAGCAGGAATTCAGATTTCTGGATAATTGGGACCTCTTCTGTGGGACATGTACAAAAGGGACAGGTTGCACTTGAATCTGAGGGAGACCAATATTCTCGTAGACAGATTTACTAGAGCTGTTGGGATTGGTTTAAACTAATATGGCAGGATAGAGCTGATGATGAGTCAGCAGGTTTACAAGTAGAAGATGGATGTAACATGAATGTAAGGAAGGACAAGCCAATGATTGGGTACCAATGCAGACAGAGCAAAGAGTTAAATTGTATCACAGAGGCAAAATTCAAAAGGGAGAATAATGCAGGACTGAAGGTGCTGTGTTTAGATGGATGTAACATTCAAAATAAGGTGGACAAACTCGTGGTACAATTAGAGATTGGTCGGTATGACGTAGTGGGCATCAGAGTCGTCACAGAAAGAAGGCCATAGTTGGGAGCTTAACATCAAGGGATCAAAAGGACAGGCAGGAAGGCATAGGCGGTGGTGTGGCTCTGTTGGTAAGAGATGGAATTACATCATTAGAAAGAAGGACATAGGGTCAGAGAATGTCGAATCTTTGTGGGTGGAGTTAAGAAACTGCAAGGGTAAAAAAAATTATGGGAATCATATATAGGACTCCAAATAGTAGCCAAAATGTGTGTTTGAGATTGCAAAGGAAGCTGGAAAAGGCATGTAATAAGGATAACAACACAATTGTACTGGGGGACTTCAATATGCAAGGAGATTGGGAAAATTGGGTTGGTATTGAATCGCAAGATAGGGATTTTTTTTTTGAATACCTATGAGATGGCTTTTTGAGCAGCTTGTGCTTGAGCCTTACTTGGGGAAAAGCTAACTTCAATTGGGTGTTGTGTAATAACCCAGAACTTATTAGAGAGCTTATGTAAAGGAACCCTTCGGAGGCAGTGATCATAATATGATTGAATTCATCCTGCAGTTTGAGAGGGAGAAGCATAAGTCACATGATTCAGTATCACAATGGATTAAAGGGAATTACAGAGGCATGAGAGAAAAGCTTGCCCAGGTAGATTGGAGGAGGATACCGGCGGGGATGACGGCAGAGAAGAGATGGCTAAAATTTCTGGAAATAGTTCACAAGGTGCAGGATAGATATGTCCCACAGAGGACATATCAAATGGCAGGAGTAGGCAACTGTACCTGGCAAAGGAGCTTAAGGACTGCATAAAAGCCAAGGAAAAGGCATATAAGGTAGAAAAAGTGATTGGGAAGTTGGATGATTGAGAAGCTTTTAAAATCCAACGAAATGCAACTTAATAAGCTATAAGTAGGGAAAAGATGAAATACGAGGGCAGACTAGCCAATAATATAAAGCTGGATACCAATAGTTTTTTTTCAGTTATATAAAGAGTAAAAGGGAGGTGAGAGATGATATTGGACTACTGGAAAATAACGCTGGTGAGATCATAATGGGAAACAAAGAAATGGCAGATAAACTTAATGGGTACTTTGCATCTGTCTTCACTGTGGAAAACACTAGCAGTGTGCCAGAAGTCCGTGAGTGTTAGGAAGCAGGAGTGAATGCCATTGCTATTACAAAGGAGAAAGTGCTAGACAAACTCAAAGGTCTTAAGGTGGATAAGTCACCTGGGTCAGATGGACTACATCCCAGCCTGAAAGAGGTTGCTGAAGAGATAACAGATACATTGGTCATGCCCTTCAAGAATCACTTGATTCTGGCATGGTTCCAGAGGACTGAAAGTTTGCAAATGTCACTCCACTCTTTAAGAAGGAGGAAGGCAAAAGAAAAGAAATTATAGGCCAGTTAGCCTAACCTCAGTGGTTGGGAAAATGGTGGAGTCTATTATTAGGATGAGCTTTCAAGGTACTTGGAGACTAATGATAAAATAAGTTAGTCAACAAGGTTTCTATGCAGGGAAATCTTGTCTGACAAATCTGTTAAGAGTTCTTCGAGGAAGTAACAAGCAGGGTGGAAAAAGGAGAGGCAGTGGATGTCATTTACTTGGATTTTCAGAAGGCGTTTGATAAGGTGCCACACTTGAGGCTGCTTGTCAAGATAAAATCCTATGGTGTTACAGGAAAGATAGTGGCGTGGATAACAGAATGGCTGACAGGCAGGAGGCAGTGAGTGGGAATAAAAGGGGCCTTTTCTGGTTGGCTGCCAGTGACTAGTGGTGTTCCTCAGGGGTCAGTATTGGGATCGCTGCTTTTCACATTGTTTGTCAATGATTTGGATAATGGAATTGATGGCTTTGTGGCAAAGTTTGCAGATGATTCAAACGAGAGGACATGATTTGAGAGTTAGGGGGCAAAAGTTTAAGGGAAACACGAGGGGGTATTTCTTTACTCAGAGAGTGATAGCTGTGTGGAATGAGCTTCCTGTAGAAGTAGTAGAGGCCAGTTCAGTTGTGGCATTTAAGGTAAAATTGGATAGGTATATGGACAGGAAAGGAGTGGAGGGTTATGGGCTGAGTGCGGGTAGGTGGGACTAGGTGAGATTAAGAGTTCGGCACGGACTAGGAGGGCCGGAATGGCCTGTTTCCATGCTGTGATTGTTATATGATTATATGGTTATATGGTTATATGATACAGAGATAGGTGGAGGGGTAGGTAGTGCTGAGGAAGCAATACGATTGCAGTAGGTCTTAGACAAATGGAAGAATGGGCAAAAAAGTGGCAGATGGTTGGGAAATTCATGATAATGCATTTTGGTATAGGCACAATAGTGCAGACTATTATCTAAATGGGGAGAAGGTTCAAATATCAGAGATGCGGAGGGACTTAGGATCCCTCGTGCAAGACTCCCAGAAGGTGAAAGAAGGCAAATGCAATGTTGGCATGATTCCAAGAATGAAGGGGTTAACATATGAGGAGCGTTTGGCAGCTTTTGGGCCTGTACTCAGAGCTCATTGAAACCTACCAAATGTTGAAAGGACTTGATTGGGTGGCTGTGGAGAGCATATTTCCTCTGGTAGGAGTATCCAGAATTAGAGGGCACAGCCTCAAAATTGAGGGGTGACCCTTTAGAACAGAGACAAGGAGGAATTTTTTTAGCCAGAGCGTAATGAATCTCTGGAATGCTCTGCCACAAACTGTGGTGGAAGCCAAGTCTGTGCGTATATTTAAGGTGGAAAGTAATCATTTCCTGACCGGTCAGGGCATCAAAGGATGTGGCGAGGAGGCTGGTGTATGGGGTTGAGTGGGATCCAGGATTAGCCATGATGGAATGGCAGAGCAGACTTGATGGGCTGAATGGCCTATTTCTGCTCCTATGTCTTATGGTCTTATAGTTTAGAGTGCATAGGAAAAAGTGCAGAAAAGGTTCTGATTCTAGGTTGGTTCCTGGAAATGGATGAACAATGCAAGAAGAAATATTGACCAGATTGAGCCTTAATTACTGGTGTATAGAAAAATGAGAGGTGATCTTATTGAAACATAAGAGTCTAATGGGGTAGATACCATGAGCAGGTTGCTGGAACTGGGGGGATTAATTTCAGAATAATGAAGTGAGGAAGGAATTTCTTCACTTAAAGAATTGTGAACATTTGGAATTCTTTACCTTAAGGAGCTGCAGAGGTGTGTGTTTTTTTTAATATGGTCAAGGTGGGAATTTAGTGTGAGCAAATGTCTTTTGTAAATGTGATGTGAGCAGCCAAGATTTTATTGAATAAGGGAACATATTCAAAAGTGTTATTGGCCTATTCTGGCCCCCATCTTTTATAGCTTTGGTTTTGTAATTCTTTCTCTACTGTATCTCCTGCCACCTTTCATACTGGATTTTCCAATGCATTGTGATGCCACTACCAGTCTTGATATCAATCATATCTTACCATCAGATTAATAACCAGTGCTATTATCGACATCTGATCACCTTGTTTAATGGCCTGTGTGCAACCTCCCAGCCTGATTTAGCTGGTTTAATGGATAATGTTGCTATGTCTAATGCCACAACCACTGCCTCACCTCAAAGTAATATGGTTTAAGGTCAAAGTGACTGTGTCCCTCCAGTTACTTGTTTTATTGGTCAATGTTGATGTTAATAACTACACAAGGCCCACTATTAGTTGGATTGAGGTGAAGGTTATAAACTGTTCACCTGGAATAATACCAACTACCTAATACATACCCATGTCACTGTGGCAGCAGTGACTATCTTCTGTCTTGCTTCTGATATGACTTTTGATAGTTCTATGGAGAAACTGATGCAGGGCTTCAACTAAAAGTCTTAATGATTTCCTCCCCCCACTACACAAATCTGCTGAGTTCATCCAGCAGATTGTTGGTTGTTCCAATTGTTCCACAGTTTTTTCAGCATGACTACCATGGTTTTATGCTATTTTATGGACAGCTGCAATTATGTTGTGACCTAAGCAGCCTTTCCTGTTTTGTACTTTGTTCATTCATCTTAAAAAAATATTGTTTTTGTTATTTGTTGTGCACTTGTTGCTTGTGGCTCCCTTTCAGCATTTACTACTGGTAGTCACTAATGTCCCTCCTGAAGGTAATCAATAAGTTGTGGTGAAAACAGTGGAGAAATCTGCCATAACTGTCTATTCCCCTCCCATTTCCACTGCAACTTTTCTTTTTATAGGACAGGGTGGTAGATCTGTGTTTAACCCCCAACTTGGAGGATTGGGGTATTTATTTTATCTGCATCTCCTATTCCACAGACCAATCTGATGAAACCCCCTACCAGCACATATCCTGGGCAATAATTCAAAGATGCGAACTGTTACATCACAGCAAGGCAGAGATGCCAGGTGACAAGTCAGCCAACTAGTTACCTGGCTTAATATCACCCTCCATCGCTACCTCATTCAAAGAACAGTATTGCTGTCTCCAGCACTCCAGATGCCTGGTGTAATGTCACCCTTCCCCATTAACCAGTTTAATGGTCTCTGTTGTTGTCACACAGATAATTTCATCAATCAGCTTTGAAGTTCAGAGCTGCTCCATTCAATGTCCCCAACCACCCCATCCACTGTCCTTCAGACACCATTCCCACCTCATCCCCACATTCTGCACCCTGCCACTGTCTTCAGATCCCACCCATGCACCAGCCACCATCTTCACACCCCATCCCCATCATTCCCCATAGTCAACCATCATCCCATCCCAGCCCCATCCACCGTTCTCCCCCCTCACCCCATCCGCAGTCCTTATTCCTCCCCCTCTGATTACCTATAAAGGGTCTTCCTGCTCTTAAGCTCGTCCAGATCGACACCCTGTATGATGAAGTAGTCGGCGCTCAGGCCCAGCACCTTGCCCCAGAAGTAAACCTGGTGGAACTTGTAGTTTCTGCGGACAAGCTCCAGCGAGACCTGTAGTGCGGCCTTATGCTCGGGGCTCAGTACTAGCCCCTGACTTGATACATAGTCCAGGTGCTGCTGCAGGTAGTCGGCCTGCATGACCGCGTCGCTCCGAGGCTCAATTTACTGTAGCGTCCCAGGCCTGGTTACCGGGGCAACCGCTGCTCCGTGCTGGCGTCGCTTCCTTGGTTACTGTTGTCAGGCAGGATGAGCGATCAGGCCCGTGAAATATTCCGTATTTCCATTTTTTCTGCCAAATTCTTCTCGTTATATTGAGAAATTGTCCAGTATTTTGTAAAGTTAAAACTTTTATTTGAACTTTTATTTTCGCCTCCTCGGTTTTTGCTTCATAATCCCGGTTGAATGTAATTTTCCGTTCCCTTAAATCTTACTACTCAACATTTAGATAAACACTTTTAGATCATTCGTTTTCCAGTTTTATTTTAATTTCATAGAATCATAACAATGAACTCTTTTAGCCCTTGTCCATGTCCACTAAGGAGTCCTCCCCAGTTAGTCTCATTTGCCCATATCTATTAAACACTGTAACTGTATCTGTCTTAACCACTCATCCTTTCTATATAACCACTACCCTCTGAGTGAGAAAATTTGCCCCTTTAAATTCCTCCCCCCCAAGCACATTAAACCTGTGCCCTCTAGTTCTAGACTGCCCTGTCCATTGAAAACAAATTCTGACAATTCCACCTATGATATTATTTCATAAATCTTTGTAAGATCACCCCTCTACCTCTTGCATTCCAATGAGAATAAACCCAGCCTACACAATCTCTCCTCATAACAACATTCCTCCATTCCAGACAATATTTTAGTGAATCTCTTCAGCACTTTCTCTATTCAGAGTCTAAACTCCATAGTTCTTAGTAATTACATGTAACTTTGCATTGATCTTTTTATGGGTCAAGAGGATCATGCAGTCATACAGCATGCGATCATGCCCCTCAACTCATTGCCTTTCTGCTGACCAACAACAACCCATTTATGCTAAGCTTTCATTAATCCCATTTGTATTCTGTCACATCTATCATTGTCCAGCCATCTATCTAGACCATGGGCAACTTACAGTACCAATTAATCTTATAACACACGTGTCTTTGGCATGTGGGGGTACCCAAGAGGAAGTCCACGATCAAGGGGAGCATGTGCAAAATCCACACAAGTAACACCCAAAAACTCAGGTCAAAGGAGATGTGAAGCTGAACACCTCTGCCACTATCATTCTACCCGTTGCTACCCTGAACCATAAACCCTTCTGTCATTCTCTCCTGCCTTCCACAGACGTTTTTGAAAATAAAATCTGAAACTGCTGGAAACAATCATCAGGTCAGCTCAGGAGAAAAGAGTTCTCTTTTTCAGGTTCAGGCTGTTCAAGCTGTTCAGGTTGAAAACTCTTTATCAACGCTGGGAAAGAGGGAGAACAAACAAGTTAATTTTGAGTTGAAGGCCGCTTGAGATAGGGATGATAAGACATGTCTGAATATATCCGATAGGAAGGCCAAGATTAGCAAGGGGATAAGTTGATATAATTGGTAGTGGTTTATCATTGTCACGTGCACTGAGATAGAGCAAAAAACTGTATGTATGCGATTGTACAGATATATCAAAACTATATGCATGACATCATTCCAGAAATAAAACATATCAAGGTCTTACAAAGGGAAAACCTGCAACAGAATGCAGAGTAAAATGTTACAGTTACAGGGAAACTGCAGTGCAGGTATATAAATAAGATATACGAGCTACAATGAGATTGGGAGATCAAGAGTTCATTGTTATACAAGAAGTTCATTGAACTGCCCTATAACAGTGGGATAGAAGCTGTCCTTGAGCCTGGTGGTGTATGCTTTCAAGCTTTTGTATCCTCTGGCCGATGTGAAGACAGAAAGAACACAAACAAATGAACATGAAGTCTGGACAATGAAGACGTACAGTTAATGTCCAGCAAGTCTGACTGTACTGGTGGATGGTAGAAAATCTGGGTCAGTATTACAGATGGATGGAACTAGCCATTGTGAGGAAAAGGGAGTTACTCAAAGCTGTAGAATTCAATACTGAATGTGAAAGACTGCAATGTGCCCAAACAGAAGATGTGGTGCTATTCTTCAAGCTTATGTTGGGCCTCATTATAACAGTACAGGAGGTTACAGACTTATAATAAAAGTAGAAGAGAGAATTAAAGTGATCAGCAACAGGAACCTTGCCCTTGTGTGTACATGTGTCTCCATGTTTTTGGCTCTCTGCCAGATTTTGGATTTTGTGTTTTGCTTGTCAATGATCTATCGGGTCATTACAGGGCAATAGATATGCAAGCTGCTCTCATTGCGGATGGCGACAACATGTTCTTGAATTTAGTCAGGCAACTGTAGGAGGAGTCTTCAGCAACATTCCCATCTTTAATTGTAGTAATGCCAAAGAAAAACAAGCATCTATCTTTAACCCAAAGCGCCAAATGGATATTCCAGCTCTTCCTCCTCTCAGATTTCTGATCAATGCCAAAGCCAGTCCTCAGCCTTGTTGATGCAAACCATATAGTATCAATAAAAGCCTGCATGAGCTGTGCAGAAGTTACAGGTGGTGACAACATTTAAGCAAAATCAATTTATTATTATCGTATTTACCAAGGTACAGTGAAAATCTTGTCTTGCATACCATCCATACAAATCAATTCATTGCAAGTGCTTTGAGGCAGTACAAGGTAAACAGTAAAAACTCCAGTATTTACAGAGAGAGTGTAGTGCAGGTAGGCAATAAGGTGTAAGGTCATAAAGAGATAGATCATGAGTCAAGAGACTGTTATTATAACAGGGGACTGTTCAATGGTCATATAACAGGAATTGATGTTTTCATGCTTTCCTTTTTTTGTATTTTCTGCTGATATGGGGGTGGGGGGGAGAAGAGAGAATGATTAGAATGGGTGGGGTCTTTGATAATGCTTGCAAGAAGTGTAGACAGAGATCTTGGAGGGGAGGCTGATTTCCATGATATTCTAAGCTATGTTGACAAGCAGGTCCCTGAGGTCATGGGCAGAGCAGTTGGCATACCAAGCCATTACACATCAGTTAGGATGCTGTCTGGTGTACCAGTAAAAACGGGTGAAGGTAAAGGGGACAGACCGCATTTCATTTGCCTTCTGAGGAGCTATAGGTGCTGGTGAGCTTTCTTGGCAGTAGCATCTTCATGGTTGGACCAGGCAGACTATTGCTGATGGAATAGCAATTCTAGGAATTGCTATTCCTAGAATTGCACAGTAGATATGGCAATTGTGCTTGTGAATATGCATGTATCAGCTAATTATTATTTCATTGTGATTGTATTTAACCACATAAATTTCACATTGCACATTTAGACAGAGACAACGTAAAAATGTTTACTCCTCATGTATGCGAAGGATGTAAAAAATAAAGTCAATTCAATTCAAAAATTCAAATTCATTCTTTTCATCGTAGTGCTTGTTGAAACTTGATCAAAGCACAGCAACGTTTCTGTGCCTGCTTGCAATCGGCTTTGCCTGAGAAATTGGACTGTCGGGTCAGCTAATTCTGAAGACTAGCGATATTCATTTTATATTTAGTTATTCCATTCAGCCACAGTGTTGGCTTCATTTTCCATCTGAGAGTTTTAGTTAACAGCCCTGTTAGCCCTAATGTTTATTGTTTTCTTTTCCCTCTAACTCTGTTTGCATTAAAGTCTGTGAACTATTGACCAGCTTCAGCGTCTCTCACTCTGTACTTAGCCCATATCTGAACGTAGTGACATTCTTAACACTTTAGACCTCAGCATCGTTGATGTAAAGAGGACAATATGCATAATCCCAATGACCAGCTGTTTTGTTTTTCTAACATGAAGAGAAAGGTTGCTCTCATGACATCATGTCACCAGACTCTCTTTTGCCTTCCTATACTCTGACTCATAATTACTTGGGGTAGAGCCCACTAAGGGTGGTAACATCTGCAAACTTGTAGAGCAGAATCTGACCACACAGTTATGAGTGTACCAGGAGCAGAGTGGGGGCTTGAGGACATAACCTTGTGGGGCACCAGTGTTCAGAAGAATCGTGGCAGAGGTTTGCTGATTTTCCTTATTGCAATCTGTTGGTCAGGAAGTCAGTAATCCAGTTGCAAAGGAAGATGTTGAATCACAGGTCTAGGAGTCTGGAGATGAATTTGCTTGGAATTATAGTATTGAAGATGGAGCAATCATCTAAGTCAGTAAGTCAGTAATCAATAGTTTAATGCAGGAGTCTTTACTGTCCAGGTGCTCCAGAGATGAGAGCTTTGGGCCAGAGCAATCTTGCCCACTGTAGAACACAGTGGTAAGCTAACCGCAATGAGTTGAGGTTGTCTGGGAGGCTGAAGTTAGTGGATTCCATGACCAGCCACTTGAAGCACTTCACAATGGTGGATGATAGAGCCAAGTGTGGAAGTCATTGAGGTATGTTACTTGTTGCTCTTAGGGACCAGCCTGGCAGTGGGCTTCTTAAAGCAGGTGGGAACCGCAGACTGAAACAGGGAGAGGTTGGAAATACCCTGCCAGCTGATCTGCACAAGCCAGGTGCTTTCCATGGGCTCACTCTCCGGAAGACTGGTTTTATGTTTGCAATGGTGACTGTGGGTTCAGGTGCAATGGAGGCTGTCAGGGCAGGAGGTGAAAATAAAATGGTATAATAGGTTTCCATTCACATGTTATCTGGGGCATTTTCAATGTTCCAGCAGCAATTGTACTCAAACAACTCTACATTGCTTTGGAATGTCTTCAAAGGGAGATCTCTGATCTCTTAATTTATGTTAGTTTTTGCTTGAGTTGCAAATAAAAGCTGTGTTTTTTCAAAGAATGTTTTAAAATCTATACTTCTCTTGAGGCAAGCAAAGCTAACAAAAGGACACCATGCTGATTGTGTAAAATAATGGTTTAATAAAGAAAAAAGTCAGTGGTTTGTATTGTGGTTGGGCTGCAAACTCAGGTGACCATTTATTCCTCCACCTCTATTAGATTCCAGTCTATAATCACTCCCAGGTAGCCATTAGTCTAGATATAAACTCCTTGAACAGCCGATTCAATTCCAGCTGTAATAACTCCTAGCTGTCCATCATTCTCTATATACAGTAAACCATCTGAGCTGCTCAATTAGATTTTGGTCTGTAATCACTCCTATAATTCTCTATATAAACTCCTTGCACTCCTTGGTTTGATTCCCAGCTGTTATCACCCTGGGTGTCTATATAGGTTCTATATGTAAGTCATTCAGACCCTTATGTAGATCCCTGGAGTAAATATTATTATGTCACCTATTAAATATCTGAAATATCAGTGCTAATTACTGTGCTCCAAGTTAAATTAATCCTCTTAAACTAAGTTCTCCATATTTTTCAGATACATGTAACCCCAAGGGAATAATATTTGTTTTTTAAATGAGGTTTAGAAATTGAGCACAGAGGTAAGTCGGGTGCAGAAATGTGCTGGAGTCGTGTCAGAGCACCACAACTTTGCCTTCAGGTTTAGTCTAGGCGATCGTTTAGAGTTCAATATGACATAGTGTTTTTCAGCATCTGCAGATTTTCTCTTGTTAGTGTTCTCTAATTCATTTTTGCAAACGTTTTTTACAGCCAATTAAATAATATTTTAAATGAAAGAACAGCTGTACTGTAGAAAATGCAATGGTTGTTTTCTCATATGGCATTAATGAGTTGCTATTTTTAACTGGCTTTGAGTAATGGGTAAGTATTGGCCTTATACTGGCGTACCTCCGTTGCTCTTCTTGAAAATAGTGTTTTGAGATCTTTCATATTTTCTTGCAAAATGACGCAGAGCCTCAGTTAAACACCTTCACTCAGCCTCTGTGAGTACAACACACAATAGACTTACTGTCCTGTTTATTTTCTACTCATCTCTGCAGTGGGAATAGCTTAGCACTCTCTAAGGAAAACTTGGAAAATCCTCCCAGATTTGTGACAGGCAGCAACAAATCACCTGCTGGAGGAATTCAGCAGATTAAGCAGCATCTATAAGAGGATGGTTGGGGTCGACCATGGATGTTGGGTCCTTCCTGTGATCAAGCCAGTTCACAAGACAGGGCAGTACAGTATGGAGAGCGAGCTGTTGCCCATGTAGGAGGCTCCCCCTCTCCACACAGCGGATGAGTCTAAAGGAGAGGCAGAGACCGATACAGTTCAGCATTGCAGGAGTTGCCAGTCGGTGTTGAACTTAATGTGGGACTGCCTTAGAGTCCCGCTCCGGATCCAGCTCCGGATTTTTCCTCAGGGTTTACTCCTGAAGCCTTCCCCATGCGTGGGCACAGCCGCAAGGCAGTGGAGGTTTGAGATCAGCCCCTAAGTGAGCTGCCAACCACAGCTGACAGGCTCCACCTGCCCGAGTCAACTGGTTTTAAGGCACTAGTAATCCACCTTTTCCCCTTCTCCTGTCAATTGACAGTTCCACCGGGTTTAGCAGCTCAGCCACTTGTGAAAGACAGGAGCTGGCCTTGGTTGTCAGTGGGTATTTCAGATGTATGCCATTGGGAGCATTTATAGGTAGCGGGAACTTCTCCCCACTACCCCACCCTCCCAGCTATGACAACCTTAAGGATCCTATAGGAGGAAAGGAGTTTTTCTCTGTAACAGTTACATATTTTTCTGCTTCAGATTCCAGCATCTGCACTCTCCAGTGACTCCATTTTGTGAAGGAAGTTTGGACCACTGCATCAGAAATCATATTCATTCTTCTTATTGTTTCTGACTGCATTCTTTCTCCTTCCTCCCCCTAAATCCCAACGCAGACTCTAATTTAAACCCTGAGCCATCGGCACAGACCTCTCCAATCTTGTGGTGAACATGTTGCATTGTCTGCTTTCATGTGACCTGCATGGTGTTTTCTGTTTTTTGAAGAAGTGGTGCAGGTCCCCTATATCTCCAGTTTCCCAACTCCACACGTTACTTTCTCAGTGTATTGGATGTCTCAAACTCACACACCTCTTTGAACCCTTCAGGGACAGTCAATGCATCCAATCAATACCTACCATCTTGATCCCCATCACATGCCCGCATCGTGCCCCTTCCATTCGAAGGCCTCATTTACTTTCTTGAACAAATTAATAACATCTGTTCTACAGTTACCACTTCAAAGCGACGACAGTCAGCTCCTCCCACTTCATTATGCTACCTTTTCTCCCTTATCTATTTTTCGGTCTGGATGGCTGTGAATGCACTTGCCTCTGCTGCTTGTCAACAAGCTGACTACCAGTATCGCTAATTTGATTGTTATCAGCTCTCAGACCCACTTAATTTGTGTTCAAAATATCTCCAAAAGAAATACAAGCCTTTCAACCTATACAATATCACGCCAAAAAATTTAAAACAGCCTCAACTATCTAATTTCTGCATCGGACAAATTTATATCTGCACTGAAGCTGCAGACTTTCAAATGATGGGGATTGCGTGTATGTGGTTTAAGATATGATTCAGCCCTCCAGCTGGCTTGCATTGTCCATTGTCTAAATCCCTGCAGCTCAATGCACGGGTATATGACCATTCCCCTCAATAGTAAGTATAGAGTTTTGGATACTGTTGTGGGGTTGACCTCCCTGGGAAAGCCACGGAGGTTTCAAAGGTACATTTAATGCCAGAGGAATGTATACACTATACATCCTGAAATGCTTTTTCTTCGCAGACATTCACGAAATCAGAGGAGTGTCCCAAAGAATGATCAACAGTTAAATGTTAGAACCCCAAAGTACCCACCAGCTACCCCCCTTGCGCTTAAGCAGCTGCAAGCAACAATCCCCCTCTCCCCTCACCGGCAAAAAAAAGCGTCAGCACCCTCCACTGAGCACTCAAGTGTGTGCAAGGCAACAGCAAAGAGACAGATTTGTAATACTCCAAAGTCTACATTGTTCAACCAGCATTCGACATACCACAGTCCCTCCCTCTCCCTAATAAGGGAGAAAGAGATGTCTCCGTTTCACAGCGAGAGGGGAGACATAACAAACAACTCGCTGGTTTACGATGTTAAAAGTCCATTGTGTCGGCTTTTCCAAGCTCTGTGCCCAAAGATCTTGGGTCTCTGTGCACACAGCCTTAGATCTTCCATCTTCCATGACACACCTGTCTTTTGCTCAGACACTGACTTCCGATTCCCCCCACCCCCCATCTCCAGAGCCATGAAAACTCGGTCCTCCAAAGGAGAGCTGAGTTCTTAGGCCGAACCTTGGCGTGCTGAACAACGGCCAGTTGTGAAACCCCGAGAGCGGGTCCCATTCCCGCAGAGAACCACGGTCACCATGTAACTCCAGGTCAGGGTCTTCAAAAGAACCCTGAAAGAGAAAAGTAGAGAAAACAGAAGTAGAGCTGCATCCGAAGATACAAGCAAAGGAGTCACTGTAGGGCGCCATCAACCCTCCCAAGCTCCATCTTCATAAGTTCAGAGACCAGGTTACTGCCACTGAGATTGGGCCTGTGGTGCAGAAGGGAAAGAGGGAGAAGAGGGGTGAAGTAGTGATAGTAGACTCACTGGTCAGAGCTACAAACAGGAGATCCTATGGACACTCCGATGGTACTTTGCCTCCCAGGTGTCAGGGTCTGCAACGTCTCGGATTGCGTCCACAGCATTTTGGAGGGGAAGGGAGAGCAGCCAGATGTTTCAGTACATTTTGGTACTAATGATATAGGAAAGAAAAGCAAAGAGGTCCTAAAGAGAGAATTTAGAGAGCTAAGCTGAATGCTGAGAATTAAGACCTCCAGGGTAGTAATTTCTCGATTACTGCCTGTGCCAGGCACCCAGTGAGGGTAGAAACAGGATGATTTGGCAGATAAATGCATTGCTGAGAAACTGGTGCAGGGAGCAGGGCTTCAGGTTCTTGGATCATTGGGATCTCTTCTGGGGAAGCTGTGACTGGTACAAAAGGGACAGGTTGCACCTGAACTCAAGGGAAAGCAATATTCCTGAGAAAGTTTGTTACAGCTGTTGGGATGGGTTTAAGCGAATTTGGCAGGAGGATGGGAACTGGAGTGAAGGGACTCAGGATAGGATGGATGGTAAAAGAGCAAAGATTGTATCCAGTCAATCTGCCAGGAAGGGTAGGCAGGTAATAGGACAAAAATGCAGCCGGCAGGGTTAGTATCAGTGTGTTAGGGATGGAGAATCAAAAAGGGTAGCAAATACTATATCTCAATGCATGGAATATAAGAAGTAAGTGGATGCTCTTGTTGCACTATTACAGATTGTCAGGTACGATGTTGTGGCCATCACTGAATCATGGCTGAAGGACAGTTGCTGTTGAGAGCTGAATGTCCAAAGTTGCACATCGTATTGGAGGGATAGGAAGGTAGGCGGGGTGTTGGGTGGGGGAGGTGGTAGAATGGCATCATATCATTGGAAAGATGTGATAGAGGATCAGAAAATTAGAAAGATATGAGCTGAGTTCCGAAACTACAAGGGTACAAGGACCCTGATGGCAGTTATACACAGGTCTTCAAACAGTAGTTGGGATGTGGACTACGGATTACAACAGGAAATCGAAAAGGTGTGTCAAAAGGGCAATGTAATGATAGCATGGGAGATTTTAACATGCAGGTGTATTGGGAAAATCAAGTTGGTAATCGATCTCATGAGAGTGAATTTGTTGAATGCCTATGAGATGGCTTCTAGAGCAGTTTGCATTTGAACTACTAGGGGATCAGCTATGCTGGATTGGGTGATATGTAATGAACCGGAGGCAATTAGGGAGCTTATGGAAAAAGGAACCTTTGGGAGAGTGATCACAATGTGATAGAGTTCAACTTTAAATTTGATAGGGAGAAAGTAAAGTCTGATGTTGCAGTATTTCAGCGGAGTAAAGGAAATCACAGTGGTATGAGAGAGGAATTGGCCAAAGTAGACTGGAAGGAAATGCTGGCACGGATGACAGCAGAGCAGCAATGATGTGAGCTTCTAGGAAGAATGAGGAAAGTGCAGGATAGATGAATTCCAAAAAACAAACAAATACTCACTAAGACAACTACGCTGTTCCAAAGAGCACTATATGAGCTCATTGATACCCTTGTCCATTCGGCTTTAAAATGAGTCAACCTATAGCCGGGGAAGTGATGACCCCTCCTGTTAGACTGTTTGAGGCAACTTGATTTTTATACTTTCTTACTTTTCTTCTAATATTTGTATATTTGTATATCTGTGCACTTGTAATGCTACTGTGACACCATAATTTCTTTTGGGACCAATAAAGTACCTATCTATCTATTTGACAATCTAAATGGGGAAAAAAAAGTACAACTGGTGCTGACAAAGGAATTCAAAGCTAATGTAAAAGCAAAAAAGAGGGCATACAACAAAGCAAAAAACAGAAGGAACACTGAGGATTTGGAAGCTTTTAAAAAACCTACAGAAAGCAACTAAAAGAACCATTGGGAGGGAAAAGATGAAATATGAAAGTAAGCTAAGAAACATTATAAAGACAAATAGAAAAAGCTTTTTCAAGTATATAAAAAATAAAAGAGAGATGAGAATGCATATAGCACTGCTGGAAAATAAATCCAGAGAAATAATAATGGTGGACAAGAAAATGGCAGATGAACTAAATGAGTATTTTGCACCATTCTCTACTATGGAAGACACTAACAACGTGGCAGGTGTTGAAGGAAGTGAGGGAAGAGAAGTGCAGTTATTATTTCAAGGGAGAAGATGCTCAAGAAGCTGGAAGACCTAAAGTACATAAGTCACCTGGACCAGCTGAACTGCAGCTGTAAGTTCTGAAAGACGTAGCGGTAGAGATTGTGGAGGTAGTAGTAATGATTTTTCAATAATCATTGGACTCTGGCATGGTTCCGGAGGACTGGAAAATTGCAAATGTCACTCCACTCTTTAAGAAAGGAGGGAGGCGGCAGAAATGAAATTGGTCAGCATGGTTTCCTTAAAGGAAGTTCTTGCCTGATGAACCTGTTGGAATTCTTTGAGAAGATTACAAGTAGAATAGATAAAGGGGGTTGCAGTGGATGTCGTATATTTGAATTTTCAGAAGACCTTTGACAAGGTGCCTCTCATGAGACTGCTTACCAAGTTAAGAGCCCATGGTATTACAGGAAAGTTACTAGAATGGTTAGTGCATTGGCTGATTGGTAGGAGGCAGCAAGTGGGAAGAAAAGGATCCTTTTCTGGTTGGCTGCCAGTGACTAGTGGTGTTCTGCAGGGGTCAGTGTTGGAACCGCTTCTTTTTATGCTGTATATCAATGATTTAGATGATGGACTAGATGGTTTTGTTACAAAATTTGCAGATGATATGAAGAATGGTGGAAGGGCAGGTAGTGTTGAGGAAACAGGTTGGATGCAGAAGGTCAAGTCAAGTTACTTTTTATTGTCATTTCGACCATAACTGCTGGTACAGTACATAGTAAAAATGAGACAACGTTTTTCATGACCATGGTGTTACGTGACACAGTACAAAAACTAGACTGAACTATGTAAAAAACATCACAGAAAAAAACACTACTTGACTCCAGACCTACCCAGGACTGCATAAAGTGCACAAAACAGTGCAGGCATTACAATAAGTAATAAACAGACAATAGAGCAATAAGGTGTCAGTCCAGGCTCTGGGTATTGAGGAGTCTGATAGTTTGGGGGAAGAAACTGTTACATAGTCTGGTCATGAGAGCCCAAATGCTTCGGTGCCTTTTCCCAGATGGCAGGAGGGAGAAGAGTTTGTATGAGGAGTGTGTGGGGTCCTTCATAATGCTGTTTGCTTTGCGGATGCAGCATGTAATGTAAATGTCTGTAATGGTGGGAAGAGAGAACTCGATGGTCTACTCAGCTGACCTCACTATCCACTGCAGGGTCTTGCGATCCGAGATGGTGCAATTTCCAAACCAGGCAGTGATGCAGCTGCTCAGGATGCTCTCAATACAACCCCTGTAGAATGTGATGAGGATGAGGGGTGAGAGATGTACTTTCCTCAGCCTTCAAAGAAAGTAGAGACGCTGCTGGGCTTTCTTTGCTATGGAACTGGTGTTGAGGGACCAGGTGAGATTCTCCACCAGGTGAACACCAAGAAATTTAGTACTCTTAACAATCTCTACCGAGGAGCTGTCGATGTTCAGTGGGGAGTGGTCGCCCCGTGCCCTCCTGAAGTCAACAACCATCTGGCCAAGAAAATAGCAAATGAAATATAATGAAATGAAATGAAATATAATGTTGGAAAATATATGGTCATGCACTTTGGTAGAAGAAATAGATAGCAGACTATTTTCTAAACGGGCAAAAAAGTCCAAAAATCTGAGATGCAAAGGGACTTGGGAGTCCTTGAGCAGAACACCCTAAAGGTTAATTTGCAGGTTAAGTCAGTGGTAAGGAAGGTAAATGCAATGTTAGCATTCATTTCAAGAGGTGTAGAATATAAAAGCAGGATGTGATGCGTGAGGCTTTATAAGGCAGTGGTGAGGCCTCACCTTGAGTGTTGTGCACAGTTTTGAGCTCCTTATCTAAGAAAAGAAGAAAGGATGTGCTGACATTGGAGAGGGTCCAGAGGAGGTTCACAAGGATGATTCCAGGAATGAAAGGGTTACCATCTGAGGAACGTTTGATGGTTCTGAGCCTGTATTAACTGGAATTTTGAAGGATTGGGCGGGGGAGATCTCATTGAAACCTTTTGAATGTTGAAAGGTCTAGTTAGAGTAGATGTGGAAAGGATGTTTCCCATGGTGGGAGAGTCTCAGAAAAGAGGGCACAACCTCAGGATAGAGGGGCGTCCATTTATAACAGATGTGGAGAAGTTTCTTTAGCCAGAGAGTAGTGAATTTGTGTAATTTGTTACCACAGGCAGCTGTGGAGGCCAGGTCATTAGGCATATTTAAGGTGGAGATTGGTAGTTTCATGATTGGACATGGCATCAAAGTTTATGGGGAGAAGACCAGAGAGTGGGGCTGAAGAGGGTAAAAAAAAAGGATTAGCCATGAATGAATGGTGGAGCAGACTCGATGGGCCAAATGGCCTTATTCTGTTCCTATGTCTTATGGACTTATGATCTTATGGTATATTTACTCCAACTGTTTAATTAAAGGGATATGTAATAGAAACGTAAAAATCATAGAAAACCTACAGTGCAATACAGGCCCTTCAGCCCACAAAGTTCTGCCGAACATGTCCCTACCTTAGAATTACTGGGCATACCCATAGCCCTCTATTTTACTAAGCTCCATGTACCTATCCAAAAGTCTCTTAAAAGACCCTATCGTATCCGCCTCCACCACCGCTGCTGGCAGCCCATTCCACGCACTCACCACTCTCTGTGTATAAAACTTACCCCTGACATCTCCTCTGTACCTACTCCCCAGCACCTTAAGCCTGTATCTGCTTGTGGCAACCATTTCAGCCCTGGGAAAAAGCCTCTGACTATCCACACAATCAATGCCTCTCATTATCTTATACACCTCTATCAGGTCACCTCTCATCCTCCTTCGCTCCAAGGATAAAAGGCCGAGTTCACACAATCTATTCTCATAAGGCATGCTCCCCAATCCAGGCAACATCCTTGTAAATCTCCTCTGCACTTTTTCTATGGCTTCCACATCCTTCCTGTAGTGAGGAAACCAGAACTGAGCACAGTACTCCAAGTGGGGTCTGACCAGGGTCCTATATAGCTGCAACATTACCTCTCGGCTCCTAAATTCAATCCCACGATTGATGAAGGCCAATACACCGAATGCCTTCTTAACCACAGAGTCAACCTGCGCAGCTGCTTTGAGCATCCTGTGACTCAGACCCCATCCCTCTGATCCTCCACACTGCCAAGAGTCTTACCATTAATACTATATTATGTAATACTTGTGTAATACTTATGTAACATAATATGTAAGACTGTTCTTCACCCAGTTCTACTGTCGTCCTTTTGCATGTTTATTTTGCAGCCTCCTAGAGGCCCTTTTCAACTCATTCATATTGAAGACAGCATTTGGATTATTTGCGATTGCACAGTCTTGTGGGGAGAAGAATATGTTGCTTGTTCTGCTGCCATGTAAATAAACAAGACTCCCCGCTTCTCCTTCATTTCAAAAGGCCTATTTATTTCTGTTCTGTTCAAATGTTTCTATTTTTTTCTAACAACCTCTATTGGTACTGCTACCATGAACCTAAATGACGTGAACAGCTTATTTTAGAGATGATTAGAACTGTTAAACGGGCTAGGTAAGGGAGGCACAGAATCAGAGAATTTGCACAACAAATTCATTATGCCTAAGTCCAAAATGGATTTCCTTCCCATGATGAAACCCACCGGGGCTTTTGGAAATCTGTGAATTTCCTTGCTAATTTCTTTGTTGATGGTTTACAGATTTATTGGGTTCATACTTCGGGACTTGAACTTAGAAGCACTGGATTGCTGGAGCTGGCTGTGGCTTTGTTGGTAGCATTCTTGCTGGCAATTCAGAAGGTGGTGGATTCAAATCCTGCTCCAGCTTCAAACAGATGTTCTGGAATGTTGGTGAGAGAGTGTGGGAGCATGTCGATCAGATGTGATGTTGAGATGAGGGTCTTCAAGAATTTTCACATCTTCCCTTGGTTTAATATGAAAGATCTCGAAAAACAGGGGCTTCATCCTGGCAAAGTTGTTTCTGTGACCAACATTATTTGCCATTGCCATCATATCCTTTATGGGTGCTCGCTGCGTGCAGATTGGATGATGAACCATCTAGGTTAAACCACCTACTTCTCATTCATCGCTAAGATGCCATAGAATAAATTATAAAAGGTGTCTTATAAATCAAAGGTTTTATTTATTTTTCATTTTGACTACTATCTATATTCACAGAATCAAATGCAGAGCAGAGATTGTACACTTGAACTAGTTCAATGAAAGACCAACAAAAAATATCTCTGAGATCTGTATCTAAAGCTTTAATGTAGAATAGATTGCTGGAGGTGGTGCAGACATTCACTGACAGTGGGTGTGCAAAAAGAACAAGCTTCGTTTAGGATGTGGAATTTTTGATTTTATGAGTGATATTCTAGAAGCATGAGCTAAATGGAAGTAAACTGGTTCAACTCCTGAATCCCCTTCTACTTAAGGGAATCCAATTGTTATTTGAGGAAATTCCATTGCACACAAGGAGTCATGTTCTGTCTGAGGAAATTTCATTGTCCTTGAGGGAATCTTATTTCCTGAGAGAATGCCATTATATATGAGGGATAGTTAAATTTCTATATTTTATGTATGAGAGGTACTTTGATTGCTGCACCAAAATTGATGGTTTTCTTGCTCTAATTGTGTTCTTTCTCATAAAAATAGCATATAGTTTATGCCTAATCTATGTTTTTCTTGGGAGTGTTGCTTATCTGATGTTATGTGCCTATGATGCTGCTGCAAATAAGTTTTTCAGTACATCTGTGCATACATGTACTTGAGCATGTGACAAAATACTCAATTTTCATTTTGAGTCATGTTCTACGGGAGATGGCATTCTGTTAAAAATCCCTTTCTACCTAAGGGGTTAGAGTCTTCTCAAGGGAATTCTGTTTTACTGGACTGTCTTTTGCTTTTGTATGGGTATCTAACCAGACCTCATTAACATTCATGGAACAAGTAGAAGGTATTTTATATCAATATTAGGGAATGTGTAAGTGTTCATGTAAATCCACATCTAGGGTTTCTGAATAAAGCAGTAGGCAGCTCAGGAGAGTATGGTGTTCTCCGAAACTCATGACCTGTGAACCCAGATTTCTTTTTGAAAATGTTCTTACTGATTAAAATGTTCACATATATAAGCACACTGAGTCTTCTGTTACCCAGACGCATGGGATGAACCTTAGCAAAGACCAATGCTTCCCTTCTCCAACTCAATGTCAAATGAATGGATGGCCGCCTCACCCCGCAACACAACACAGCCAGTGAAGGCAGGGTGCATTATGCCTGGTACTCATGCATTGCCTGAAAGAGTCAATAGCCAAGCAAGGTCTTTGAAAGTATTCATTGCATGTCAGGATGTTGCAGGTTGACACTCTAAGAAATTGGTTGACATAATCAATACAGTTAGTTTTAGTGAATGACCACAGACTCTTTCCCAAGTTAGGGAGTCCGAAACTAGTAGAATCACAACATTTAGACAAGCACATGGATGAGAAAGATTGGGCTGAGTACAGGCAGAGTTCTTTCCATACTACAGTGAAGTTTGAGTCTGAAGTTTAGCACTCAGACTTTGCAATAGGCCTCCGACACAGAATCCTGTGATTGGAAGACTACAAACTGAAGCACAGCTGACAGAGCGAAGGCAGGCCACAGTAAAATCAGATGGCTCAGTCATGTGTTTGGGAGCATGTACGTGTTCTTTCTCTTTCACACAGACACACACACACATCGGAATCCACCTCTCTCTGGAACACCTCTAACTTAACCTGCTTCTGAATTGCACGGCATATAATAAAAGTTTTCATTAACCAAAGGTTTAAAGCTTTTCTTCTCCTAATAGAAATGACACACACAAGGGCATCCATGGGAGAATGAAATGGTTCATTATAATTTACAAAAAACATTCTGGCATTTCTGATTTCTTGTGGATATTTCTTAATGCAATCCATGGAATTACAGTATATCCCCCCTTGAGGCCTGCCCTAATATCCCTCCCTCTCATTGCAACAAGTCTGGTGAAAACACTGCTGTTGTTTACACTGCAGCTTTCCTTTTTTGATGTTTAAGTTGTGGAAGGTGCTGCTACTGTTTAGTGGAGGGGTTGGGGAAGGCTGTGAAAGCATGAAGACAGGGAATTATTTAATAAATCCCAGCAAACCCACAATCCCCAGAGTACTTCTGCTGGGGTTAGCATTTGGGCGATTTCCAAACCAGTCAGCAAGGTGGAATATTGCACAATCATCAACTTTATTCATTATGATCATCCCACTTGTTGAAAAGACAACAGGATGGAAACTGGTGTCAGCGATATTTGTTTAATAGACTTATGGAGGCGGACAGGTGTTAGTGTTAGCATAGCGTGTCCCACTCTTGACTTTGAGTCATGGAGAAAGCATCATCCTGACAATCGTGTAATGTAGGCAAACTGTCAAGTGGAGGGCTATGTAGGTGAAGGAACAGCCTTTTGGAATGAAAACTCAAATCTGTCCTGTCAAGTGGATGAAAAACACTCTCATGCTACTGCGTTATATTTAATTTCTCCCAAGAACAACAGGTTAACTGTTCCTTTGTCACATTCAGGAGGCACGCACATTCTGTTGGAGAAACTCAACAGGTTGAGGAGCCTTTGCGGGAGAAAGGTATTAACGGTGGATTAGTGTGAATGGGTGATTAATGGTTAGTGCAATCTAGTTTGCTGACTATTTTGGACTGTTCCTTCCCTCACAGAGGCTGCTTGATTTGCTGAGTTTCTCCAGCAGGTTGTTTATCGTTCCAGGTTCCAGCAACTGCAGTCTCTTGTGTCTCCCTTTTCATTATGCTGATCACAGCAAATTGGTGCAAATATACACCGAAGGCACACACGCTGTTAAAGAGCGTAGAAGGTTGACTATCCTCTGTTCACATGGGAAGAATGGTTCTTAGTCCGGGGGGAGACTGGCACAGGAGATTTCAGCGATCAGCTTGTTAGTCATGTACATCTCATCTCAGGCTGTGGACGAACTGAGTGACAGTTCAAATGGATTTTGAACACTACCTCACTACTTTTTTGTTTCTACTTGTTGCACTACTTACTTAATTTAACTATTTTATGTATATAGTCACAGTTTTTTTCTCTATTATTATGTATTGCGTTGTACTGCTGCCGCAAAGTCACCAAATTTCATGTCATTTGCCGGTGATATTAAACCTGAATCTGATGTGTAAAACCTGCCACTGTAGCTGTCCCATGGTTTGAAGGACAGACAGTGACAGCAGTGGGTATTCATGAAATGATTGTTAATTGATTTATTATTGTTATGTTTACCAAAATACACTGGAAAACTTCTGTTAGTGTGTCATCCAGGCAGATCATAAGTATATCAACACAGTGCAAAAGAAGAACAGAATGCTTAATATTGTTTTACAGTCTGAGAGAAAGCACAGTACAGATACACGGAATTGATAAATTGATTTATTATTGTCACAAACACCGAGGTGCAGTGCATACAGATAATTTCATTACAATAGAGCATTGAGGTAGTATAAGGAAAACACTAACAAAATCCAGAATAAAGTGTTACAGAAAAAGTCCAATAGACAATAAGCTGCAAAGCCATGGTGACTTTGACTAAGTTAGCAGTCAGAGAGCCAGCTGATACTCCTGACCAATGCTCACGTGTAAAGAATTTTCCGTTTGGCTATTACAGGCGACCTTCACCAACCTGCCCAGTCCCATAGCACACTTCCCCAAAACAGAAAGTTTAAGTGGGGAAAGTTACAGAAACAAAAATCAGGGACAAAATTAGCTGCCACTTGGGCAAGTGAGGATTGATTGGAAAAGGCTGGAATGTACTTATACTGTGTCTAACCAACTTGATAGAAATTTTTCAAAATAAAGTGACAGGGAGAGCCATTGAGGGAAATGCTATTGATGTGTTAAAATGTTTCTAGAAGGCACTGGATAGTACGCTAGTTAACAAGCTTGTTGGCATGATTGAAGTCCATGGAATTAAATAGAAGTGAATGTTTTGGAGAGACAATTGATTAATTAACATGAAAGAGAGAGTAGTAATGGAAGGTTGTTTTTAGACTAAAGAGAGTATGCAGTGGAGTTCAATAAAGGTTGGTACTAGGACCACTGCTTTTCTCAATAACATTAATATTCAGTCCACAACTTCCAAATTTGTAGAGTTCGAAACTTTGAGGTGTAGTCAACTGTGAGGATAACTATAAAGAGATATATATAGAGTGGTGGGTTGGCAGATAGGTGGCCGATGAAATTTGATGCTGGCAAAGCTGAGTGTCACTATTTCCTAGGAAGAATGAAAATAAACAATAAAAACTGGAGGGTGTAATTTTGAAAGGGATAACAGAACGAGGAGTACTGGAGGTATATGTCAGCACAGTCTTTAGAAGGATAAGTTAAATCTTTGGGATCCTTGGCTTTATAGTGGAAGCACAGAATACAAGAAAAAGGAAGTCAGAAGGAACCTTTATTAAAGATTGGTTCATTGAGAATATTGTGCTCGATTTAGAGAGCTTCATTTTTAGGAAAGATAAAAAGGTTTTAGAGATGGTGGGGAAGTAATTTACTGAAATGATTCCAAGGATCAGGTATTTTAGATGTATTCACTTTAGAAACGAAAACGTAGCAAGGGGAGCTAATAGAGGTATGTAAAATCATGAGGGATGTACACAGGGTGGACAGGTCTTTGGGACATCGAAAGTAGATGATTGGCAGAAGAACCAAGGTTAATCCAGCTCCCTTGGGGTGTTGGTGACATCAGACTGAAATATTTTCTGTGCTATTGGATATTACGATTAATGTGCCAAAATATATTTAATTCATCTTACTGTTGGCTAATTTATGCTGCAGTTTTACAGTTATTAAACTACAGAATGAAGCACAAATTTTACACACCTTAAACATTTTACACATCAGATTGCTCTGGTTGTTCTGCTAAATGGGCAGATGTAAACCTCAACACAGCTATAACAAGAATATCTGCGTAAAATTGTGAATCTGTAAACTACTTAAACAGGGACCCCAGTGAGGGGTTTTCACCTCTTCCAAATTATCCATCTTGTTGCATATTTTATTGCTGGTTTGTGGGGGGAAGGGAAAGGGAGGGAGGGAGAAAGTTAAAAGTTACATCAAGTCCCAGGCTTCAATTTGGATGGTTAAAATGTTAATTATTTTTCAAATGAACATGGTGTGCAGAAAGTGAATGTGGGAGGTGGCTTCGGTGTGCTTGGAGAGACTGTGACAATGATGCACCATCAATAACTCTTGGAGACGGGAGGCAAAAGATAGGCTTTTATTAGCTGCAAACGTGACCACAACATCTTGGAGACTGAGGGAGGAGCAGTGCCTCCAATTGCCTTTATACAGGGGTCTGTGGGAGGAGCCACAGGAGCAGTCAGCAGAGGGGCGTGTCCAGACAGGTATACACATAGCTTACCACAGACAACGAGCTCCCGGCGTGTTAGATTGTGGTGTAGGAGTCAGCATGAAAATGAGGCCTCAGTGAATCGGACGCTCAAAGGGAGAGCAGATTATCAGAGCCTTACTAGCAAGGTTTAGTGGAGGCAGATCCCATTGCAGAGTTAGAAAGAGAGCTGGATAAAAGTCTGAAGGGAAAAATACAAGGTAATGGGGAAAAAGGAAATGGTGGATTGCTTTTCTACAGGCCTAGAACAGACTATTGGGCTGAGTTCCCTCCTATACCATAACAATTCTCTCATCAGGGTAACCACTATTCACTCATTACTAACTTAGATAAACTGCTACATGTATAATTCAAATTTATATCCTCGTGTTACCACAGTGGAAGTAGAATACATCTCCGGTTCAGCAGCCTAGACCTTGGAATCACTAATCCAGATGTTTAGGCACTATGCTACAAAGAAGGGGCAGAGGGCGGAGGAGGGGGAAAGTGAAGTGAGAAGAATGAATTTTCAGATCGTTGCAGGAGCCTCCTGACACTCATTACAACATCTGTGGATGGGATGCACCCAACCTTGAAGCCCATCATTAAAAACGTGAATCAGTTTGCAAGAACACAGCATGATGAGAAAGGTCACCTCTCCAACCCACTGTAAAGATATGAGGATTTAAATCTTAAATATTAACCTTATTTGTCACATGTACTTCAAAACACTGGAAGATACCATGGAATCAGAATCAGGTTTCTTATCACTGACATGTGTCGTGAAACTGGTTAACTTAGCAGCAGCAGTTCAATGTAATACATATTATAGAAGGAGAAGAAAACAAATAAAATAATAATGATAATAATAAATAAATAAGTAAATAAATTACAGTATATGTATATTGAATAGATTAAAAATCATGCAAAAAACCAGAAATAATATATATCAGAAAAGTGAGGTAGTGTTCACGGGTTCAATGTCAATCTAGGAATCGGATGGCAGAGGGGAAGAAGCTGTTCCTGAATCGCTGAGTGTGTGTATTCAGGCTTCTGTACCTCCTACCTGATGGTAATGAACAACACAGTCTGAGGATATGCTGAGGGCATCTCACAAGGATCACCGATTTTCCGGCGCCAACGTATTAACCCTTTCTAACCTGTACAGCTTTATAAAGTATGAAGAATCGAGAGTAGCTGGAGGAAACCCACATGATCATGGAGAGAACGTACAAAGTTTTTGCAGACAATGGCAGGAATTGAACCCCGATCATTAGCATTGTAAAGTATTATGATACCGTACCAGTTAGTCTAACTTAATCCTCTAAAAGTTAAACAATCAGCACCTTTTCGTAAACACAGGACAGGCTTTATAACTAATACTGTGTTTTTGTAGTCTAATACAACCACTCTGTGAGTTAACTCATTACTGATAACGTAGTCTGCAACAATACAATGCTTTACAGTCTGCAACATATTATGATGGATTGAAATAAACAGCGTGCATCAAAAAATCTGCTTTTGTTTTTTTTTCTCCCATCGCCTTTGCCCTGCAGACCAAGAGCATGTTTTAGCATTTTCACCTTTTCCGGAGCGAATACTGAAGGATTAATGTAAAGAGTATTGCTCCTGTAGTGGCTTTAGTCAATGAAGGCAACATCTGATGTAGCAATAAGTCAGAGGAATAATGTTGTCCACCAGAAATCGTTGCTTGACCTGTTCATTGATATGAGCACACTAGTGGGAAAAGTGGCATGTTTTCAAAGAGTCCTCCCTATTTTCCTAATCATCATGGTCTTGTTGAATGGGGAACAGACGTAAGGGACTGAATGGCTTATTCCTGTTGAAATTCCATAAGTGTGCTGGGTAGGAACATAAGGTGGAGGATCCGACATCAATGATTGAAAAATGAGCAAATAGCAAGGGCTCAGTGACCTTGGATACTTAAATCACTGTCACCAAAATGGTTAATTGTTGGGCGTAAAACAGATTACATCCAATTTATAACAGGTGATTAGATTGCCTGAGGAATCTTCTTGACCGTGGTTGAAAGAGCGCAGGAAACCAAAAGGCAGGAAAGAATGAAGTGGGGTGGGGTAGGCAGCAACCTTTACCCATGATCCTTCAGGTGAGTGATAGAATATCTCAATGATTACTGAAGTGAAGAAGTTAGCACAGACAAGGCATGCTAGGGAGAATTGCACAATCCATGTCTACCTAGCAGTATTGTAATATTCCTATCATTTCTAAATGTAAGTTGATCTCTAACATAAATTATACATTATTCTGATAACAATATAGAGGGTGTCTTATTATTGTATGCTGTGTGTTATTTTTCATAATTTATATTGTGTGTCTAAGCCTCCAAAACATATAAAGACTTAGGTGACTTTGTTGTAACAGTACAGGTAGTGCTTATTACTTCCTATAACATACCCTTGTGTATTCTTGTCTGTAGTACAGGGTATTATAAGTTTAGAGGTGTTAAAATGATTGTGGTGACGTGTCTAGTGTGGTAGTGTAGTGGGTAGAATTAGTCACTCTCACTCTCAGCTTCCCGCACTGGCTAGCAGTCTCACGAAAAGGAGAGCTGAATGTGTAAGTCTCTCCCTGCCGTTACATCGTCTTTCTAACAGCAAGCCTCATGTCATTCCTCCTCGCTGGCGACACATGAAAGCCGAACTCCTTTCGGATTCAAGCTGAACTACAGAGGATGGGGAGGAGGTCTGGTCCCTGCACGCAGTGTGTAGGCATGGCCTGGTGCTCATGAACCAGATCCTCAGCTATAGGTAAGTAGCCCCACTGCCTTTTGGCAACCTCAGGACAGACAAAGGCTACGGGAGTAAACCCAGACAGCAAAACCTAGGGCAGCTGGACATCATTGATCATCCTTCCGGCAGCTCCTGCAGCCAAGCTGGTGCCAAACATATTGCTTCATAAGCTTTCCTTTGGACCACACTGGTGAGGCTGAGAGGGGGATCTTGACGACTGGGCATCTCAGGATCTCCATATCTTTTGCCCAGGCTTGTGATGATGATCATCGTCACTCATTGTCCTTCGAGACAGACGGATGCCAACCATCAAGCATGTAAGTCTAGATATACATGCCATGTAATTCTCTATTGCAGACAGAGTACAGTATTGTCCATAGTATATACAAGATATTTTAAATTCTATCATATGTATCTCTATAACATACACATGGTATGTTAATCATTATAACCTATACAAACACTACTTCAAATAAAATATGTTGTTTTTGTCTATGATAAAGAACGTAGAAGAGTACTGCATAGGACCAGGCCCTTCAGCTCATGATGTCAATGCCAGCCATGATACAAAATGGAACTAAACCTAACCGTCTGTATGTGATTCAAGTACCAAACAATACCATTATGTCTACTTTCACTACCACCCTTGGCAGTAATTTACAGGTACCTACCACTTTCTATGCAAAGAATTTACGACAAACATCTCATTTAAACTGTCCCATCTTATCGTAAATGCATGCCCTCTAGTATTTAATTTTTCTGCCCTGGGTAAGGATTCGGACTATCTACCCTAGCTATCCCCCTCATAACTTTATAAACCTGGATCGGATCTTCTCTCAGTATTTGACACTCCAAAGAAAAAATCCGAGTTTGTCCAGCCTCTCTTTACGATACTGCCTGATCCATCTGCATCCCGCGGGACCTTTACTCAAGGCTCCACATCCTCCCTGTTACGGGGAAACCAGGTATGTACAAGATCTTTCTTCTGCTTTCTGTTAGACATGCAATTCTCCATCAGTCATGGGGAGTAGTTTTCTCTACAAAATGTAAAGAATATAAATCCCTATACTTATGAAGGGTGTGCAGTTCTCCAAGCATAAAACAATACGTTATTCTAAATCCATCCAAGATGATAGAAACTATAGTTACGTCTCCCAGAATTTAAAAGATTTGATTGAATTTTCTTTGATGTAAAGGGAAGTTTGTGGATTCGAAGGAAAACTATTTGCAGTGATCAAAGACTAAGAAGAGGAGTGTAAACATCAGAGCAAAGGCATTTCAGGTGAAGCAGGGAACAATTCTACACAAAGTAGAAATCTGGAATACTCTTCCAGGAGTGACCATCGATGCTGAGGCAGTTGCAAATTTCAAAAGTGTCTGTTTGTCTATTGTCTTCTGAATATAAATGGGTATGAGGAGGTGACGAGTTTATTGGCCAAGACTTCATTAAAAAGCAGAACAGGTGCAAAGATAACCTGTTTCTGTATCTTTTTGTTTCTTAATGATCGCCATTCCAATTTCCAAGAAGAAACTCTAAAGAAGAAGAGGGCATTAAAATACAATTGCGTTAACTCCTAGAGTAATAGTTTTAGCCCACCAGCCCTATGCTGACCATCAGCCATACATTAACACTAGTCCCCCATTAAACCCATTTTTTTTTATTCTCACAATCCCAACAACCCCTCCCAGACTCTGAAATAGGGAAAAATCTACAGTGCCAGTTAATCTACCAACCTGCACGTCTTAGGAGGATGGGAGGAGGAAACTGGAATGCTTGTGAATAACCCAACATGTTCAGAGAGACCCTGCAAACTCTATACCAACAGCAGCAGAGGTCAAGACTGAGCCCAGATCCCTGGAGCTGTGAGACAGTGATACTATTAGCTGTGCCACTGTGATGTCCATGTTCAATAAACTATATTAACAAATAGCTACTCATCTCTGGTTTGACCATAGCTGGAGTATTCAGGCTTTCTTTATAGGTAAGGCTGAGAAGTTCATTCAGATGATCAGAAAGAAAGGAGAAGGCTGGGAAGACTTCTGAGAAAATGTGGGTTAGGAGTGACAGTTGTCAGGGGGAGAATCCGATGTTTAAAAGGTAATTGTGTATAAAAAGTGGAATATAATTATGTATAAAAGTGGCAGGTGGTAAGAGTGGGCTCCCTCACCTTTGCCCCTCAGACCCTCAACACAGGTGCTCAGGGCTGTGTCCTAAGCCCTCTTCTTTTCTCTCTGTATACCCATGACTGTATCACCACACATAGCTCCAATCTGCTGATTAAATTTGACGATACTACATTGATTGGCCTAATCTCAGATAATAATGAGGCAGTTTACAGAGAAGAAGTCATCACCCTGACACAGTGGTGTCAAGAAAACAACCTCTCCCTCAATGTCGCAAAAATGAAGGAGCTGGTTGTGGACTACAGGAGGAATGGAGACAGGCTAGCCCCTATAGACATCAATGGATCTGGGGTTGAGAGTGAATAGCTTTAAGTTCCTCGGTATACACATAATTGAGGACTTTACTTGGTCTGTACATACTGGCTGTGTGGTGAAGAAAGCACAACAGCACCTCTTTCACCTCAGACGGTTGAAGAAGTTTGGCATGAGTCCCCAAATCCAAAGGACTTTCTACAGGGGCACAATTGAGAGCATCCTGACTGGCTGTATCACTGCCTGGTACGGGAACTGTACTTCCCTCAATCGCAGGACTCTGCAGAGAGTGGTGCGGACAGCCCAGCACATCTGTAGATGTGAATTTCCACTATTCAGGACATTTACAAAGACAGGTGTGTAAAAAGGGCCCGAAGGATCATTGGGGACCTGAGTCACCCCAACAACAAACTGTTCCAGCTGCTACCATCCGGCAAATGGTCCTGTGGCATAAAAGCCAGGACCAACAGCTTCTTCCACCCGACCATCAGACTGATGAACTCACACTGATACAATTGTATTTCTATGCTATATTGACTGTCCTGTTGTACATACTATTTATTACAAATTACCATAAGTTACACAATGCACATTCATACAGAGATGTAATGTAAGCATTTTTACTCCTCATGTATGTGAAGGATGTAAGAAACAAACTCAATTCAACTCAATATTTCAGCTAATAGTTAACAAGTCCAAAAGCACCAACAAAAGGACACTGCTAAAATACATTATTAAAATGGACTACACTGCCTCAAGTGGTGATTAGAGACATGGCACCCAGGACATTCAAGAGAGAACAAGATTCAGGATTGCTTCATCAACTTTGCCTCCAACTTCCCTCAAATTTACCTGGTACATTTCCAAAACCTCCCTCCCATTTCTCAATCTCTTTGTCTCTATCTCTGGAGACAGCTTGTCTATTGATATATATTATAAACCCACTGACTCTCACAGCTACCTGGTCTACAGCTCTTCTCTGTTACTTGTAAAAATGCCATCTCCTTCTCTCAATTCCTCCCTCTCTGTTGCATCTGCTCTCAGGATGAGACTTTTTATTCCAGAACAAAGGAGATGTCCTCCTTCTTCAAAGAAAGGGGCTTCCTTTCCTCCACCATCAACACTGCCCTCAACCACATCTCTTATATTTTGCACACATCTGCCCTCACCCCATCCTCCTGCAACCCCACCAGGGGGGATAGGGCTTGATGTCCAGCACATAATTCTCTGTAACCTCCACCATCTCCAATGGGATCCCACCACCAAGTGCAACTTCGCAGGGATTTCTCTCTATGTGACTCCCTTGTCCATTCATCCCTCCCCACTGATCTCCCTCCTGGCAGATCCTTGCAAGCAGAATAAATGCTACACCTGCCCTCACTACCATTCAGGGCCCTAAATAGCCCTTCCAGGTGAGGCAACACTTTACCTGTGAGTCTGTTGGGGTCATCTACTGTACCTGGTGCTCCCAGTCTGGCCTCCAGTATGTTGGTAAGGCCTGATGGTAGATTGGGAGACCACCTCACTGAGCACCAACGCTCCGTCTGCCAGAAAAAGCAGGATCTCCCAGTGGCCATTTCTTCAATTCCACTTCCCATTCCCATTCCGACATATCAGTGTGGCCTCCTCTACTGCTCCTTTACTGCTGTGAAGTGGCCACATTCAGGGTGGAGGAGGAACACCTTATTCTGTCTGGATTGCCTCCAACTTGGTGGCATGAACATCAATTTCTCGAACCTCCAGTAATTGCCCTCTCCCCATTTCTCCTTCACCATTTCCTATTTCCAATTCCCTCTCTCACCTTATCTCCTTACCTGCCCATCACCTCTCTCTGGTGTTCCTCCCCTTCCCTTTCTTCCATGGTCTTCTACCCTCTCCTATCAGATTTCCCCTTCTGCAGCCTTTATCTCTTTCACCAATTGACTTCCCAGCTCTTTACTTCACCCCTGCCCTTCCAGTTTCACCTATCACCTACTACATTGTACCTCTTCCTCCCCTCTCCTCAACTTCTTACTCTGACTTCTCATCCTTTTTTTCTCCAGTCACGATGAGGGGTTTCAGCCCAAAACATCGACTGTACTCTTTTCCATAGATGCTGCCTGGCCTGCTGGGTCCTCCAGCATTTTGTGTGTGTTGCTCAAGATAGCTTAATATCATTTCCAGTATGCATGGGTAAAGGAGAACAAAATACTTGTTACTCTGGATATGATGCAGCACAAAAAAGTCCCAATAGAATAAAGAAAACAGTGATTAAAGATAAACATATATACATAGATTGATTGTATGTCCATAGATTGATGCTAGGACAAGAATGTCTGTACATAAGGTCAACCAATCAGTAGCTATTTTCTCCTAATGTAAGTTATTTGACCCGTCAAGCTTGTTTTGCGTTATATAGAAAGCAGCTTCTTTCCTTGTCCAGCTTTCCACAGACCTGCGCCCTAGGGTCCAAAATCTACCTGATTCATTGCCTCCTTGACCTTCCAGGATAGGTAATTCCGATGATTAACAAACCCTTTGCTGAAGAAATTCTTCCGTTATTTCCGCCCTGAGTCTCGGTGGCCCAGTGGCTCAGTGATTACTGCTGCTGCTGCTGCCCGGCACCCTGTGTTCAGTCATGGGGTTTGTATGCTCTCCCTTTGACAGCATGAGTTTCCCTCCGGTGCTCTGTTTTCCTCTTGTGCTTACATGTTAATTGTTTATTGTAAATTGTTAATTGTAGAAAAGTGATAGGAAAATGTTGCGAGGGTGGGGGATTGTGGTCTGGGGGTTGGAGTGGGGGGGAGGGATGATTTGCATGTGAGAATGAATAGGTTACCGGGAAGTCGTCAAGTCAAGTCAAGTCAAGTCACTTTTATTGTCATTTCAACCATAACTGCTGGTACAGTACATAGTAAAAATGAGACGACGTTTTTCAGGACCATGGTGTTACATGACACAGTACAAAAAACTAGACTGAACTACGTAAATAACAACACAGAAAAAAAACTACACCAGACTACAGACCTACCCGGGACTGCATAAAGCGCACAAAACAGTGCAGGCATTACAATAAATAATAAACAGGACAATAGGGCAGTAAGGTGTCAGTCCAGGCTCTGGGTATTGAGGAGTCTGATAGCTTGGGGGAAGTAAACGAGGGAATAGGACTGATAGGGTTGTTCTGAGATCTAGCATAGATTCAGGGGGTTGATTGGCCTTCTGTGTTGTACGGTAATATGGAATGAATTATCCTCATCGAATTTGCTTGTTTAATCAGCCAGTTTAATTCGCTTGTTTAATTTGTTTCCACCTCACGTGGATCACCTAGAAATAGTGGACTTGGCTAAAGTGACCACACAAATGAGAGCTGTTGTAGCTGATGCCACTGAGTCCTGGAATCATTCCCAAATTCTCTCTCCGTTAACTCCCTCCTTCCTTTCAGATCCTGCTTGCAAAGGTACCGGTCATCTTTCAGACATCCTGACGTGACAGCACATTCTGTACTGCAAGCACATTGCATGCATCAATGGTGCTCTATTAATGGAGGTCACTGTTGTTACAGTCCTGCTGATAAAGTTACATATGGACATAAACACCCTCAGCTCCGGGTTCTGCACCAACTTCCTCCTACACCATGCAAAGCTACCCCAGATGATTAAAGCTCAGGATGACAGCATAGTAAAGGGAGACATCTCTCAGTGAAGACAGCCGTTGGTGACTGTCATCTGAACCTGCATAGGCTTTGCCCATCAGAGGAAAAGTGTTCGTAGATCAAAGTCTCACACCTGGAACAAAGCCCGTGGTCTACGAGTAGTAGTAATCCCTGCCCAACGGTACACTTTTGAGACATAGACTACCTACAGCAAGCATCTCATATCAGCAACATTGGCTGACTCCAAATCCACTGGCAGGATAAGCAAACCAACATCAGCCTCTCTCCCAGTCCAACATTGAGATTCTCTTGCTCTCAATCATTCCCAATGGACATGCTGTCTGACAGAGCATATGATCTGCTTTCAACACCATCATGGCAGGGGATTATAAGGTGGACAGAGGAAAGGTGCAGTGAGATACAGCTGTAATGAAATTCTTGCTTACAGTAGTATCACAAACGCATCGATTCTGACAATGCAGAAAACATAAATTTTTCATAGATTATGCACAGATTCTACCAAACAGTGAAAAGAAAGTCTGTGCAAGGCAAGAGCCTGACTGTGTCTACACTCTCTACAGCCGGAAAGTCGGTAAGCCCCAGGGATTTGGGACAGGTTGAGATAATATGGTCAATGTCGCCCCCTCACTTCAATAGACGGGAACTGCACCTCACCTTACCGTTTTGTCTCAGGCATTCGAAAAACTGGAAGCATGTTCAATCCTGTTTTGCTGTTCATCTAATCTGATCTTGCTTTCCAGGTTCCGGGCTCCCTCCATATTTAACAAATGCCACAATCTATCTGCATGCTGAGGCGTGTTTTGTGTTTGAGGAGACAGTTTCCCTTTGTACTGCAGTACAGCATTCACAAGAAAATCTAAACTAAAACATTATTGGTATTAGTTCATTATGAAACACGTACTGAGATACGGTGGAAAGTTGAGCTTTCATGCCCTCCACAGATTATTTCAAAACAAAAGTACATTGGGGGAGTAATGGGCTGTAACAGAATGCAGGATATAGTGTTACAGTTAAGGAGAAAATGTCATGCAGGTAGATGACTGCAGGCCATAACAAGCCAGATTCTGGGATAAGAGTAACAGCGGGACAGAGGCTGTCCTTGAGCATGGTAGTGTCTATTTTCAAGCTCTTGCATCCCCTGCCTGATGGAAGGAGGGAGAAGAGAAAACGTTTGGGGTGGGAGAGGTCTTCGATTATGTTGACTGGTTTTCCAAGTCAGTGAGAGGTGTACACAGAGTCTATGGAGGGAGGGCTGTTCTTTGTCATAGTCTAAGCTGTGTCCACATTTCTTTGCACTTCCTTGCAGTCGTTGTCGCCATGGCTATCCCTCGAGGTCGAGGATGATGGTCTTCATTCCGTTGATCTATTTATGGGCTCTCAAGTGGTTTATGAGTCCAATCTTGGCTTTGAAAGTTCTTCCGCATTAGACCATAGAATAGTACAGCACATTACAGGCCCTTCGGCCCACAATGTTGTGCCAACCCTCAAACCCTGCCTCCCATATAACCCCCCACCTTAAATTCTTCCATATACCTGTCTAGTAGTCTCTTAAACTTCACTAGTGTATCTGCCTCCACCACTGACTCAGGCAGTGCATTCCACGCACCAACCACTCTCTGAGTGAAAAACCTTCCTCTAATATCCCCCTTGAACTTCCCTCCCCTTACCTTAAGGCCACGTCCTCTTGTACTGAGCAGTGGTGCCCTGGGGAAGAGGCGCTGGCTGTCCACTCTGTCTATTCCTCTTAATATCTTGTACACCTCTATCATGTCTCCTCTCATCCTCCTTCTCTCCAAAGAGTAAAGCCCTAGCTCCCTTAATCTCTGATCATAATCCATACTCTCTAAACCAGGCAGTGTCCTGGTAAATCTCCTCTGTACCCCTTCCGATCAGGGCAGGTGGTTCCAGATGGCAGATCGGGCTTTGGTTGTTGCTGCCTCTCTTTCCATTTTCTTCTCTTTTCTTCTAACTCTGCACATCTGTTGGCTTTGAAAGTTGCTGTTCCTTCTCGGATAATGGTTTGCCAGAGTTTCCTGTCCTTGGCATTGGTTTCCCAATTGTTGATGTCGATGTTACATTTCTTCATGTTAGCTTTTAAGACGTCTTTGAATCTCTTCTGTTGTCCGCCTCTTTTACATTTGCCTTCTTTAAGCTGGGAGTAGAAGATATGTTTCGGCAGACATTCGTCTTTCATCTGAACAACATGACCGCTCCATCTTAGTTGGTTCTTGATGATGTAGGCTTCAATGCTCATTGTTTTTGCTTCATTTAACACGCTGACATTGGTTCTTCTATCTTCCCAGCTGATATTTAAGATGTTTGAAGACAGCATTGATGGAACTTTTCAAGTGCCTTCAGATGTCGTCGGTATGTTGCCCAGGTTTCTGATGCATTCAGGAGCGTCGGGATTACCACTGCTTTGTACACTAACATTTTGGTGTCTGTTCGGATGTCATGATCATGAAAGACGTCCAAGAGCTGTTCCAGTGCACTTAAGACGATGTTGGATCTCGTCATTAAGGTCGACATTGGAGGAGAGGTGACTTCCAAGATACGGAAAGTGGTCCACGTTTTCCAGGGTTGTTTCGCCAAGTTGAATTGATGGTTTGAATCTCAGTTGGTAGATGATCTGAGTCTTCTTGGAATTGATGGTAAGTCCAAGTTTTGTGTATGCACGGTTGAAGGCAGTCAGAATCTGTTGTAGGTGGTTTTCTGAAAGAGCTGCAACACTGTTGTCATCTGCGTATTGGAACTCGATGAGGGAACTCGTGGATGTCTTGTTTTTGGACTTGAGACGGGCAAGATTGAAAAGTCTGCCATCTGTTCTGTAGACAATTTCGATTCCTGGGGGTAGGTCGTCCTTAATGATGTGGATGATTGTTGCAATGAAGATGGTGAACAAAGTTGGAGCAATCACACATCCATGTTTTACTCCTGATCTGACTTGAAAAGGCTTACAGTTCAAGTCAAGTCAAGTCACTTTTATTGTCATTTCAACCATAAGTGCTGATACAGTACACAGTAAAAATGAGACAACGTTTTTCAGGACCATGGTGTTACATGACACAGTACAAAAACTAGACTGAACTACGTAAAAAAACAACACAAAAAAAACTACACTGGACTACAGACCTACCCAGGACTGCATAAAGTGCACAAAACAGTGCAGGCATTACAATAAATAATAAACAAGACAATAGGACAGTAAGGTGTCAGTCCAGGCTCAGGGTATTGAGGAGTCTGATAGCTTGGGGGAAGAAAGTGTTATATAGTCTGGTCGTGAGAGCCCGAATGTTTCAGTGCCTTTTCCTAGATGGCAGGAGGGAGAAGAGTTTGTATGAGGGCTGTGTGGGGTCCTTCATAATGCTGTTTGCTTTGTGGATGCAGCGTGTAGTGTAGATGTCTGTAATGGCACGAAGAGAGACCCCGATGATATTCTCAGCTGACCTCACTATCCGCTGCAGGGTCTTGTGATCCGAGATGGTGCAATTTCCAAACCAGGCAGTGATACAGTTGCTCAGGATGCTCTCAATACAACCCCTGTAGAATGTGATGAGGATGGAGTTGTGGGAGATGGACTTCCCTCAGCCTTCGCAGAAAGTAGAGACGCTGCTGGGCTTTCTTTGCTATGGAGCTGGTGTTGAAGGACCAGGTGAGATTCTCCGTCAGGTGAACACCAAGAAATTTGGTGCTCTTAACGATCTCTAATGAGGAGCCGTTGATGTTCAGCGGGGAGTGGTCGCTCCATGCCCTCCTGAAGTCAATAACTATCTCTTTTGTTTTGTTCACATTCAGAGACAGGTTGTTGGCTCTGCACCAGTCCGTTAGCCGCTGCACCTCCTCTCTGTATGCTGACTCGTCGCTCTTGCTGATGAGACCCACCATGGTCGTGTAATTGGCTAACTTGATGATGTGGTTCGAGCTGTGTGTTGCAGCACAGTCGTGGGTCAGCAGAGTGAACAGCAGTGGACTGAGCACACAGCCCTGGGGAGCCCCCCATGCTCAGTGTGATGGTGTTGGAGATGCTGTTCCCGATCCGGACTGACTGAGGTCTCCCAGTCAGGAAGTCTAGGATCCAGTTGCAGAGGGAGGTGTTCATGCCCAGTGGGCTCAGCTTTCCAATCAGTTTCTGAGGGATGATTGTGTTGAATGCTGAACTGAAGCCTATGAACAGCATCTGAACGTATGTGTCTTTTTTGTCCAGATGGGTTAGGGTTTGGTGGAGGGTGATGACAATGGTGTTGTCTATTGAGCATTTGGGATGGTACGCAAACTGTAGGGGAACCAGTGAGGGGGGCAGCAGGGTCTTGATGTGCCTCATGACGAGCCTCTCGAAACACTTCATGATGATGGATGTGAGTGCAACGGGACGGTAGTCACTGAGGCAGGACACTGAAGACTTCTTCGGCACAGGGACGATGGTGGCAGCCTTGAAACACGTTGGAACGATGGCGCTGCTCAGGGAGATGTTGAAAATGTCAGTGAGAATATCTGCTAGCTGGTCTGCACATCCTCTGAGCACTCTACCAGGGATGTTGTCTGGTCCAGCAGCCTTCCGTGGGTTGACCCTGCACAGGGTTCTTCTCACATCGGCCACGGTGAGACACAGCACCTGGTCACTTGTAGGAGGGGTGGACTTCCTCGCCACCACGTCATTTTTCACCTCAAAACGAGTGTAGGAGTTATTCAGCACATCTGGGAGGAAGGCATCACCCGTACAGTCAGATGATGTTGTCCTGTAACTGGTGATGTCCTGGATGCCCTACACATGTGCCGCTGACCATGACTGTGGCAAGCATGCCATCATGGAGGAGTCTTAGGATTCAAATGTACTTTTCAGGGCATCCATAGTTGGATAGGACACCCCAAAGGAGCTCCCTTGATACCGAGTCAAAAGGTGAGGTCAATGAATGCCGTGTACAAAGGTTGAAGTTGTTCACGACATTTTTCTTGTATTTTTCGCATTGTGAAGATCATGTCAATTGCTCCACGTGATGGTCTAAAACCGGCTTGTGTCTCTGGAAGGATCTTCTCAGCTAAAGGCTTGAGCCGATTTTTCATGATGCAGGTGAGGATCTTTCCCGCTGTTGCTAACAGGGAAATTCCATGATAGTTTCCGCATTCAGATCGATCGCCTTTCCTTTTGTAAATGGTAACAATTGCTGAATCTCTAAAGCCTGCTGGTACGTCTGCATTTATCCAGATCTTGATCAGAAGTTGATGCAGTTGGTAATGAAGCGGGTTACCTCCAATTTTGTAGACCTCAGCTGGTATTCTATCGAGTCCAGCAGCCTTGTTGTTTTCCAAGGTTTTGATGGCTTCCTTGACCTCTTCAGGTGTTGGTATTTTGCTTAGGGAGTCGTCAACGGGCTCTTTTGGAATGTTGTTAATCACATTCCTGTCAAATGAGACGGTTTGATTTAGATCTTCAAAGTGCTCCCTCTGTCTAGAATTGATGTCAGCATTGCTCTTCAGGATGGTTGAACCACCTTTGCTTTTGAGAGGGGCTTGACTGTGAGTGGATGGACCAAAAACAGCTTTCGTTGCATTGAAAAAGCCTCGAGTGTTGTTGGCGTCTGCTAGTTGTTGGATTTCCTGAGCTTTCTTCCTCCACCATTGGTTTTTCAGATTTCCGGTGCTCTTCTGGACTGCAGCCTTGCATTCCTGATAGCATTTCCTTTTGGTAGCCGATTGTTGGTCATTTTGTAAGGTGATGAAAGCTTTTCTCTTTTCGTCGATGAGTTGTTGGAGTAATTTGTCATTATCATTGAACCAATCCTGATGTATTTTTGTGTTGAATCCAATTGTTTCTTTGCAGGCAGTGATGATAGCATTCTTCAATTGACTCCAGTGTTCACCTACAGATGGTGGGATTTGTTGAGGCAGTTGTTCTTGAAGACTTCATTGGAACCTCTGTACATGGTTGATGTCTTGAAAGATGGCAGCAATGAATTTCTTAATAGTGTTCTGATTCTGGTGTTCCCTTTTGGGCCGAATCTTCATTCTCATGGTGGATGAGATGAGTCGATGGTCTGTCCAGCACTCGTCGGCACCAGTAACAGCTCTTGTTATCAGTACATCTTGTTGGTCCGGAGATCATACGATGATGTAGTCGATGAGGTGCCAATGTTTGGACCATGGATGCTGCCAGTAGACTTTATGCCTGTTTTTCTGGTGAAATAGGTTGTTTGTAATAACCAGGTTGTGTTCAGCACATTTGGTGAGGAGGAGTGTTCCATTGGCGTTGACCTTGCCAACTCCTTCCTTGTTTATTATTCCAGTTCAGAGTCTATGATCTTTTCCGACTCTGGCATTGAAGTCTCCCGAGAGAATGATCTTGTCGTTGTTGGGAACAGAGGAAAGGACGTGGTCAAGTTGGGCATAGAAATTCATCTTTACTTTATCTTCAGCATCCAGAATTGGAGCATAGGCACTGATGATGGTGGCATGTTGGTTCTTGACAAGCTAGATTCACAGAGTCATGAGACGTTCATTGATTCCCAGTGGCTGCTCTGTCACCTTCTGAAGTAGGCTGTTTTGGATGGCAAAACCTACTCCATGGATCCTCGGTTGTTCAGGGTCAAGTCCTTTCCAGAATGGCTGTATTGACCTTGCTCTTCCGTTAGTTGCCCTTCTCCAGCTCTGCGGGTCTCACTCAGAACAACAATGTCAAAGTTGAATTTTTGGAGTTCCCAGGCAACAAAGGCAGTTCTCCTCTCTAGTCGGTCTGAGTTTGGGTTATCCATCCAAGTTCGTATATTTCACGTTTCAAATTTTGTAGTTTAGCTTCTCGATGTTTTTGGACAACATGATGGTGATCCCTCTGGATGTGGCTTTCCAGACAGGATGGGGTGAAGCAGACTATTTTTAGGGCACCTTTTCTAGCCCCCTCCCATTACAGGGTGAGCAGAGTGGATCCTAAATAGGGCTGCTCAGACATGAATAGTGCTACCAAACAACTTCCCTGATTTCCTGCTTCTGTCCAAAAGTTGAGCGACCAAGTCAAGTATTCACCGCTTTCGTGACTGGGAGCTTCCAACCATCACACTGTCTGCTCCGATCGCCGAAAGACTTGAAGAAGTGGCCCACAGAGTGAAGATGCCTGTGCATGCATTTGTTTAACGTGTACTTGATGTTGCACTCCAAGAAGCACACGATACTTCACAAATCAACCAACTGATTCCAATGGCATGGAATCCATGTTCTTATCTACATGTCTTTCATATGTTGCTTTAGTGCCTACCTCAACCATTATTTCTGGCAGCTCTTTTCAAGTATGCACCACTTTTTGTGAGAAGCGGCTCCGATGTCCTTTTCTCTGATATCAAATCTATAGCCATTTGCTTTTAGTATCTCTTCCCTGGCAAAAAAAAAAGACTATATGCTTTAACTGTGTCTATGCTCCTCATGATTGCACTGTACATACCTCTATCAGGTCAACCTTCAATTTCCCACGTTGCAGGGAATAATACCCCAGTGTTTGCTACGTCTCCTTGTAATTTAAATCCCTAATTCTAAACAGTCTCCCAGTAAGTCATTTCTGCACTTTTTTTGTAGTTTAAGTAACATCTTTTCTGTTTACTGGGTGTCCTGTACTTCACAGCTTACTCCAAGTGCAGCCTCACCAACATCTTATATAACTGCAATGTTACCTTCAACTCCAATACTCAGTGCTCTGACCGATGAAGGCCAGTGTGCCAAATGTGTTTTCTTTACCACTTTATCTATCAGTGGTGTCAGATTTAGTGAACTCTGCACGTGCACTCCCAGGTCCCTCTGTTCCATAACACACCCTAGGGCTTTACCATTGTCCGGATAAGCTCTACCTTGGTTTGCTTTCCCAAAATGCAATACCTCACATTTATCTGGATTGAAAACCATTTGCTACTACTCAGCCAAATACCTAGGTGATCAAAATGTAATTTTCCACAACCTTCTACACTATCTATAACATTAGCCTCTTAGTCCCCTGGAACCCACCCTGAGGTGAAGCAAAAGTCTCTGCAGGAGCCTCTGTATTTCTTCTTGAGCTTCCCAAGGTCTGAGAAGCACTAGGTCAGGCCCTGCGGACTTATCCACCTTAATGCAATTTAAGGCCTACAATACCTCTTCCCTGTGATTTTTTTGTGGTCCAAGACAACTCCTCTCATTTTCTCCATTTCCATCGTTTTCTCCAAAGTAAAATCTGAAGAGGTTCATTAAAAATCTCACCCATTTCCTTTGGTTCCACATACAGATAGCCATGCTGATATTTAAGGGGACCTATTTCCTCTCTAATCACACTTTTACCTATAGAATTTCTTGGAATTTTTGATCAACTTGCCTGTCTTCCTCATATCCTCTTTTTGCCCTAGCAAATTCTCTCTTAAGTGAACACCTGCATAGCAAGAGGTTCACTAGTTCCTAACTGCTTATGGTATAATGCATGCCTCCTTCTTTTCTTAACCAAAGCCTCAATATCTCTCATCAACCAATGTTGCCAAACCTAGCAGCCTTGCCCTTCAACCCAATAGGAACATGTCAGCTCTGAGCTCTCAACGTCACATTTTTAAAGGCATTAGCTGTCATGGTCCAATCCATGAAGTCTGCGTTCCGGTTCACGGTCTGGTCCATGGACTCCGGACTCCGGGTCTTCCGGCTGTCCCTTGTTTCAGTTGGGCTTAATCACAGTCACCTGATGCTCGTCTTGGGGCTGGGAATATAAGTGGCCCTGGGTTTGAGTGTAGGTGCTGGTTTGTCTTGTCAGTATCCTGTCTTTGCCTCTGTGGGGTAAGTCAGGCTGTCTTTGCTGTTACCCTGAGGCTGGAGTGTTCCCTTACCTTTCCCTTCTTTCTGTAGCCCTTACCTGCATCCTTGCCTATTCTTGCTGTCCAGTTCTACCACTGGAGCAAGACTGGAGCTTTGCTGTGTCCAGATAAGGAACTGTCTTTTGTTGTTTAGAATTGTCTCTTTTTGTCCTTGCCTTTGCTAGGTAAGTCTGGCTGTTTGCTGCTACCTTGAGTTGGAACTGTCTCTGTGTCCTCACCTTCACTAGGCAGGTCTGGCTGTTTTCCGCTACCCTGTGTTGGGAACCGTCATGTTGTGTTCAGCTTTCTGTGTATGAGTCCTGGCCCTACGTCCTGTTCCCAAGGAGGGGTCCTGGCTCTGTGTTCTGTGTTCCTGTTCTCCCTTGGCCAAGGCTGAGCTTCATGTCCTCATCCAGCCCAGGAGTCCCGCATCCTGCCCCCAAGTCCAGTCCTGATGCCTTGCCACGTCATGTCCTCATCTAGATCCGGAGTCTGAGCCCGAGTCAAGACCCACGTTCCGGGTCCCTGTCCAGTCTCTGGCTTGAAGTCCTTGCCCAGGTTCCAAGTTTGTAAGTCCTCATCCAGGTCCTGCTTCCTAGCCCAGGCCCTGTATCCTAGTCTCGCCCAGGGCCTGTGTCTTGTCCAGTGTCGTTTCTTCCCCACTTCCCTTGCTTTCTTGACACACCTTGTGCGTCCCTGGTACTTCAGTGTCTGTGTCCTGCATTTGGGTCCGCTCTCAATGCCCACCTTATGACAGAACGAACCAGCCATACGTGGGCCCAGCAACACAGACAATGTCATCTAATTCTCGTCATCCTGGGTTTCCTCCTGGTTGAACATTTCCCCCCACCCCCCACCTACCCAGGTCGTCCTTGGTCCTGGAGAGCCTTTTCGGTCTCCTGGAAGCTCCCATGGTGGGGAGTGGGGGTTTACTGTCATGGTCTGGTCTGTGGTCTGCATTCCGTTTCACAGTCCGGTCCGTGAACTCCAGACTCCAGGTCTTCCGGCTGTCCCTTGTTTCAGTTGGGCTTAATCACAGGCACCTGATTCTCGTCTTGCAGCTGGGAATATATGTGGCCCTGGGTTCAAGTGTAGGTGCTGGTTCATCTCGTCAGTATCCTGTCCTTGCCTCTGTTGGGTAAGCCAGGCCGTCATTGCAGTTACCCTGAGGCTGGACTGCTCCCTTTCCTTCCCCTTCTTTCTGCAGCCCTTGGCTGGAGCCTTGCCTGCTACCGTCCGCCTGAAGCCTCGCCTGCGTCCTCGCCGTCAAGTTGCAAGACCAGAGCCTTGCTGCGTCCAGATAAGGAACCGTCTTTCGCTGTTTGGAACTGTCTCTTTATGTCCACGCCTTCGCTAGGTAGGTCCAGCTGTTTGCCGCTACCTTGTGTTGGAAACTGTCTTGTCGTGTTCAGCTTTCTGTGTATGAGTCCCAGCCCTACGTCCTGTTCCCAAGGAGGGGTCCTGGCTCTGTGTTCTGCGTTCCTGTCTCCCAAGACCAACTCTGAGCTTCCAGCCCCCACGTCCAGTCCTATTGCCATGTCTTCTCCTTGCCTAGGTCTGGAGTCCGAGCCCAAGTCAATACCTAGGTTCCGGGTCCCTGTCCAATCTCTTTCTTGGAGTCGTCGTCCAGGTTCCTAGTTCCTCATCCAGGTCCTGCTTTCCTAATCTAGTCCTAGTCCAGGCCCTGTATCCTAGTCTCGCCCAGGGCCTGTGTCTTGTCCAGTGTCGTTTCTTCCCCACTTCCCTTGCTTTCTTGACACACCTAGTCCGTCCCTAGTACTTCAGTGTCTGTGTCTTGCATTTGGGTCTGTTCCCAATGCCCACCTTATGACATTAGCAGGCATTCCTTTAACTTCAACCTATCACACTTAAACCATTGAAAATTCCTATCAATATTTGCTTTGCCCTGGTGTATGACAGACAGGCATACTTTATTGATCCCGAGGGAAATTGGGTTTTGTTACAGCCGCACCAACCAAGAATAGTGTAGAAAGGTAGCAATATAAAACCATAAATAATTAAATAATAATAAGTAAATTATGCCAAGTGGAAATAAGTCCAGGACCAGCCTATTGGCTCAGGGTGTCTGACACTCCGAGGGAGGAGTTGTAAAGTTTGATGGCCACAGGCAGGAATGACTTCCTATGATGCTCGGTGTTGCATCTCGGTGGAATGAGTCTCTGGCTGAATGTACTCCTGTGCCTAACCAGTACATTATGGAGTGGATGGGAGTCATTGTGCAATTTGGACAGCATCCTCTTTTCAGACACCACTGACAGAGAGTCCAGTTCCACCCCCACAACATCACTGGCCTTACGAATGAGTTTGTTGATTCTGTTGGTGTCTGCTACCCTCAGCCTGCTGCCCCAGCACACAACAGCAAACACGATAGCACTGGCCACCACAGACTTGTAGAACATCCTCAGCATTGTCCGGCAGATGTTAAAGGACCTCAGTCTCCTCAGGAAATAGAGACGGCTCTGACCCTTCTTCTAGACACCCTCAGTGTTCTTTGACCAGTCCAGTTTATTGTCAATTCGTATCCCCAGGTACTTGTAATCCTCCACCATTTCCACACTGACCCTTTGGATGGAAACAGGGGTCACCGGTGCCTTAGCCTGTAAGCCAGTTATGAGAAAACTGGAAAAGTGCAAATGTCATTCTGCTCTTTATGAAGGGAAAGAGGCAGAAGAAAGGAAACTATAGGCCAGTTAGTCTGACCTCAGTGTTTGGGAAGATGTTGGAGTTGATTATTAAGGATGAGGTCTCAGGGTACTAGGAGGCACATGATAAAGTAGGCTGTAGTCGGCATAGTTTCCTCAAGGGAAAATCTTGCCTGACAAATCTGTTGGAATTCTTAGAAGCGATAACAAACGGGATAGACAATGGAGAATCAGATGATGCTGTTACTTGGGTTTTCAAAAGGACTTTGTAAAGCAAGGATGTAACGTTGCGACTTTATAAAGCACTGGTAAGGCCTCGCTTGACGTATTGTGAGCAATTTTGGGCTTCTCATCTTGGAAAGGATGTGATGAAACTGGAGAGAGTTCAAAGCAGGTTCACAAAATGATTCCAGCATTGAAAAGCTTGTCATATGAAACACATTTGATAGCTCTGGGCCTGTATTCACTGGAATTCAGAAGAATGAGGGATGACAAAATTGAAAGCTATCAAATGGTGAAATGCCTTGATATAGTTGATGTGGAGATATTGTTTTCTATGGTGGGAGAGTCTTAGACCAGAAGACACAGCCTCAGAATTGAGGGGTGTCTGTTTGGAACGGAGATGAGGAGAATTTCTTTTGCCAGGGAGTTGTGAATCTGTAGAATTCTTTGCCACAGGCAGCTGTGGAGGCCAAGTCTTTATATTTAAGGCAGAGATTGATAGATTCTTGACTGGTTACCTCATGAAGGCAGGAGACTGGGGGCTGAGAGGAAAATTGGATCAGCCATGATGAAATGGAAGAGCAGATTTGATCTATCAAGTCGCCCAATTCTGCTCCTACATCTTAAGGTCTTCTGGAAATCATTGGATTTCTTAATATTAAGGAAATCAGTGCTAGTTTCATTTCAGAGTGGAGAAGGTTATGGATGTGAAGCTGAAATAATTGGGAATGAGTCTAGTGAGTTTCGATCCGCAATGGAGCTGGGCTTGGGGATCATCAGGACTGGATTTAGGATTGGAGTAAGGTTTGGTTTGAAGACAATTGAAGCTAGTTTTGGTAAAATAGTTGGCAAGTTTAGTAGATGGAATTGAGTTAGATTAAGTACAGAAATATGGTATAATTGGATTTGATGATATTGGTTAATGTATGTTTCAATTTGTTAGGGCATCAGGTACATGTCTGGAGATGGAGTAGGGTTAAGTTTATGGATTAAAAGAAGACTGAATTCAGAATATAGAACACAGGACAACATAGTACAGGAACAAGCCTCAGGCCTGGGGTATGTGTGCCAAATATATTTGCAAATTAAACTAAATCTTTTCTGCTTGCACATGATCCATATCCCTCAATTCCCTGCATATTCCAGTGCCTATCTAAAATTCCCTTAAACGCTGCTATCATATCTGCTTCCACAGCCATTCTGGCAGTGCATTCCAGGCATTTACAACTCTATGTAAAAAATTTGCCTCATTTCCTCTAAACCTTCCCTCTCTCATCTTAAATGTGTCCCATCTAGTATTCAACATTTGTGCCCTTGGTAAAAGACTCTGACAGTATGACTGTACTGTATCTATGGCCTGCACGATTTTATAAACTTTGTTCAGGTCTTCCCTCAGTCCCTGATGTTGCAGACAAAACAACCTAGGCTTATCCAACCTCTTCTTTTGGCATGTGCCCTCTGTTCCAGGCAGCATCCTGCTAAGTATCTCCTACGTCCTTTCCAAAGCCTCTACATACCTTCCTCTTTTGAGAATTGAGCATAGGTTGGTTTGAGTGTGTGGCAGGGCTGGGATTGGAACTGAATATATGCTGCAATTGGGATGGAGATACAGAGTTTGGAGATAAAACGCTAGAAGCTTTGAAGATAAAATCTCTAGGCCAGGGGTTCCCAACCTTCTTTATGCCATGGACCCCTACCATTAACCAAGGGGGTCTGTGGACCCCAGATTGGGAATCCTTTCTCTAGACTGATCCTTTAATATAGTTGTGAGAGTGTAATGTGTTGCCTGGTAAATGGTTTATTAATGTCACAGTGAAAAACTCTGTGTGCATTCCAAACAGATCATTCCTTATGTAATTGCACCGTTAGTACAAAAAGTACAAAAAAAAACCAAATATAGTGTTCCAGTTATAGAGAACATGGAGTAGAGGCAAACAATGTGTGATGGACATGTCAAGGAAGATTTAGAGATCAAGAGTTTCTCTGTATCTTCTGTGGTCCATTCAAGAGCCTTATTGCAATGGTGTAGAAGCTGTCCTTGAGCCTGGTGGTACATCTCAAGCTTCTGTATCTTCTACCTAATGGAAGGGGACAGAAGATAGTATAACCTGGTTGGGAGGGGTGTTATTATCTTAGCTGCTTTCCAAAGGTAGTGGGGAGTCTAAGCAGATGCATTGGAGATGACGCATTTCTATGATGGAACAAGCTGTATTCACAACCCTGCAATTTCTTGTAGTCTTGCGCAGAGCAGTTACCATATCGTGCTGTGTTGAATCCAGATAGGATGCTTTTATTGATGCATCTATATAAATTGGTGTGGCTCATTGGACATACTGAATTTCCTTAACCTTCAGAGGAAGTAGAGGCCTTGCTATCTTGGTCATAGCATCCACATTACTTGACCAGGACAAATCATTGATGAGATTTACATGTACAATGTCCTGTGTACGTTACTAAAAAGGGCTTCTTTGGTTTGTTAGGAGTAGGAATGCTTCTTTGTCTGTTAAAAGTTTCTCTCGCCGTTATTTCGCTTTAGAATGGCTGATATGGTAATTGTATTCATTTGTTAATCAATGGGGAATGTTGTTGTGTTTTGTGAGGCTGGGAACTTGGGGGAGGGGTTGCGCGGGCAAGGGGTGTGAGGAGAGTCGAGAGTAGAGATGGACGAGGAAGGTGGACGGGCCCTGGATGGCTCATAGGACCACCGCGACTGGCGCTGGACGGCTTGTAAGACCACCGGGTGGTCCCAGGGGTGACGACGTGGCTGTCGGATGATTCGTTGATTGAGCTCCTACGATGTGCACTACACTGACTGAACTTTGATAAGTTGGCGCCTTTTGTTTTTTTCTTTCCTTGTGTATATATATATATATTGTATTGCCTAATACTTCTTTAGTTAATGTTAGTAAATTCTATAAAGTGTATTTCATATCGGTATTTGGTGTGAAGTTGATACGGTGAGCGGCGCGAGGCATAAACTCGATTCTCACAGCACCTGCGTGTACGGGAGGTGGGTTGGTGTGTGGCTGGATCCCCTTTTCCCCTAGACATATACCAGCCTTTTGGGTAAGTGTTACATACACCAAGAAATTCAAAACTCTCAATCATTTGTCTCAGCACCATTGATATGAGCAGACACCCAACTTGCCCTCTGAGGTGGACTCAATGATATTATCTCAGAAGGACAGAAGTATCTCCTGGTGTCTTAGCCTGAGAGGTATCTCAACCAAAACAACCAAAGTAAATTATTTGGTGACATTCAATTTATCTCCTGCTATAGTAACTACCTTTCTAAAGCACTCTGAGCGTCAATGTGTTTGGCATGTCTTGAGACTGTGGAAGTTGCTATGGAGAAGCAAAGTTTTCATTGTCATGGCCAACCTGTATATTTTTTTTCTCCCTGTCCTTAAATAAAGATCAAGGATTCTTGCTGGTGATTCTTTGTTTATAAGTCAGAAGCATTAGCTTTCCAGCTGCCGTCAGATCAGTTACCTAGTCCCAGCTCTTCCCTTTCCATTTCATAATTTTTTTTTTTGGTTCTTCCCTCTTTGATTTTTTTCCTCCCCCCTGTTTACGATGAATATTGAGAGTAGCTTGGTGGGCTTCCAAGTCAGTGTGACAGAGGTTCTAGACTTGGCCAGGGATGAAGAGTTTAATAACATCATACTGTGGGAAACAGTATATCAAACCGTTGGCGTAGGAGGGAGGCTGAGCAACAGGCCTATTGTCAAGACCAAAGATCTGGGTGTTCATTCATTGCTTAAAGATGGAATGATAGAATAATAAGCAGTGACAGCAGCCAACCTAAGCCGCAAAATCACTAGATGTAGTTACAAATCCAAATAAACAAGGTTGGTGGCCAAGATAGTACTTGATGAACATAAACACTTATGTGCTGTTATGCTACAAAACACAAGCAGGCAGCATTGCAGACAGCAGTGCATCCCTTCCCAATGACCTTAATGCATTCTATATTCTATGCACATTTTCACAGAAGAGGATTGGAATGTCGCCATCTTTCAACCCTTCCCCTCACCACAGACCTCCAATGCTCCAAAATCCAGCCACTGCTGTAGAGGTAAGATCAGTTTTCCAGAGAATGAATCTGCAAAAAGAATTGTTACGGACTCAGCAACAATTAATATATGAGTGAGGCAGGGGTTTTTATAACAAATAACACATTTATTAAACACTGAAAAACAAACACCCAAAAGTAAACAAATCACTGACGTAACCGGAAGTCAGCTGCTGTGCGGCAGCTTGAACAGTTCTTAAAGCGATGAAGCTTAAACAGTTCTTAAAGTGATGTTGCAAAACCAGTTCTTCAAAGTAGTACTGCAAAAGTTCAAAATGCTTACAGTGCATTAAAGGAGAGACTTTTTAGACGATTTAAATTCTCTTTCACATCGTGTTGTTGCGGTTCCCAGTCGAACTATACTTTTCACTGAAGAATTTACGAAGATGGAAATGAAACGGCTTAAAGGCACTGACCTTTCCTTTACAAAACTGTACCCAAACCCTTTCTGCTATTCACAGGGGTTAACGTAGGGACAGCCAACAAATTCCTTCCGAATGATGATCAAACAAGGTCGAACCTGTTTCACAGTCGAAATCGACTTTCCTCGATCTTTTAACTCCCGAACTCCGATCTTCACTCTCCACTGATTTTTAACTGGCAGTATTATAAAGAAACTGCCGGCAATGACCTTTTAAACTTTAGGCATTAAATAAAACTCCATCTTTCAACCACACTGCGTCATAATATTAGACCACGCGGTGGCGTGAAGTCAAAATGGCAAATCCACCCACGAACTGCCCCTCCTCAAAGGGAGGGGTCCTCCTTTTATACCCTGTGAAAAAAACCTGTCACATGACCCCTACTGGCAGGAAAATGACATCACTCCACCATCACAAGACCATTACCTCAAGTCCAGTATAGCTTCAACACCTGTCACGTGTCATGGGTACGTAACAGAATCTGCCCCAGATGGTTTTCCTGGCTGTGTCTTTAGATCCTGCGCAGATCAGCTGTTGGGGGTATTTGCCAACATTTTTAACCCCTCCCTACTTCAATCTGGGGTTCTCGCCTGCTTTAAGAAGACCACTACAACATCGGTCCCTAAGAGATACAAGGTAATGTGCCTCAATGTTTATCGCCTAGTTGCTCTGATATCCAACATCATGAAGTGATCCAGCCTCCCAGAGAAATCAACCCACTATGGCAGATGTCATCTCACTGTCCGTATACTCATCTCTGGAGCATCTGGACAGTAAAGACAACAGTGATAGACTATTATTTATTGCCTATAGCTCCACATTCAATGGTACAATTTCAGGTAAACACATCTCTGAACTCCTACACCTGGGACTCAACAGTTCCCTTTGCATCCTTGACTTCCTTGTCAACAGACCACAGTCAGGAAGGATAGACAACAACAAGTCTGCCAAAAAAATTCTCAGCACTAGTGATCCACAAGTTTGTATCCTCAGCTTCCTACTCTTCTCCACATATATTCATGACTACAGGCCCAAATTTTGCTTGAACTCCATCTTCAAGTGTGCAGGTGATACCATTGTAGTGGGCCATATCTGAAATAACTGAGACTGAGTACAGGAAGGAGATAGAACACCTTGTTTCATGCTGTCCTGACAGCAACTTTCCCCTCAATGTCAGAAAAACAAAAGTGCCGGCCACTGACTTCTGGAAGAGAAGTAGTACATGTGCTCTTGTTTGCATTAACAGTGCTGAAGTTGAGGTGATTGAGAGTTTCAAATTCCTGAGATTGAGCATCACCAATAGCCTGCCCTGGTCTAAACATGTAGACTCTGTGGCTAAGAAAGCTCACCTTTTCCTCTACTTCCTTTGGAGGCGAAAGAAATTTGGCATATCCCCTTTGACCCCCACCAGTTTTATCAATGCATCATGTGTGGCATCCGCTAGTCTCGCAAGACCATGGATCTGCGCCCTCTCCAGCGTGCAGGCCTGGGCAAGGTTGTATGGAAGACTGGCAGTTGCCCATGCAGTAAGTCTCCCTCTCCACGCCACTGTTGTCCAGGGGAAGGGCAAGGGCTGATACAGCTTGGCACCAGTATCGTCACAGGAGTTGTTAGAATGAGGTTGAAGACAACGTCGGACTGCCTTAGGGACTCCAGCTCCGGATTTGTCCTCAGGGTTTACTCCCGAAGCCTTTCCCATGAGTGGGTGTGGCCGCAAGGCAGCAGAGGTTTGAAATCAGAGTTTTCCCTCTCTGAGATGGACTGCCTTCCCAGGTTGACGAGCTCCATCTACCCGAAGCACTGGTTTTAAGGCGCCAGGACCCGCCTTCACCCCTTCTCCTGTTGGTAGAAACAGTTCCGCCGGGTTTAGAGGCTAAGCCACACAAGAAGTCCAGGAGTTGGACTTGGTTGTCAGAGGCTATTTGAGGCGCAACTCAAATATGAGCACAACTCTTAGGTAGTGGAGGCTTGTCGATGCATCATAGAAAGCATTTAATTTGGATGCATTGAGGCTTGATACAGAAACTGCTCTACCATTTCCCTGGTATGATGAGATGGACTTTTGACCTCACAATCTATCTTGTTCTGGCCTTGTACCTTATTGTCTGTGTGCACTGCACTCTCTCTGTAACTGTAACACTTTATTCTGCATTCAGTTATTCTTTTCTCTTGTGCTACCTCAGTACACTGTTGTAATGAATTGATCGATATGAAAGGCAAGTTGTTCACTTCACCTTGGTACATTTAAAAATAATATAACAATTTAATATCAATTGACCAATTTATAGCAAACACAACAGCTATTTCTGTCCAGCAGATGGAATGCACTAAATACAAATCATCTCCTGACTACCCATAGTCCTTCTTGAAGCATCACCTCTTGAAGGTTTTTTTAGTGTTGAAATGGTTGTGTCTGTGTTGGAGCTGGCTGCATCTATAATGTTTTATAGCCTCCTATATTCCTATATATTGGAGTCTATACCAGGCTGTCTGGCAACTAATCAGAATGCTCTCCACTGTACGTCTATAAAAATTTACAAAACTTTTGTTGACATGGCAAATCAGTGGTCAATTTGTCATGCCAAAACAATCAACTAGATCGGCTACTGCAGAAGGGAAGCCATGTTTCCTGAAAAGGGAAAAAATATCTTGGATATCCTTTAGTAGAAGGCTTCATCTTGAGGATACATTTAGCAGAGATGGAGAAACTGAAAGAAAGGAATGGCAACATTACGAGAGACAGGGTGGGAAGAAATGTAGTCAAGATAGTTGTGGGAGCCAGTGGATTTGCAGTAAATGTTGGTGGATAGTTCGTCTCCTGAGGTGGAGAGGGGGAGAGAGAGGTCAAAAATGGGGATAGACTTGTCAGAAATTGTCCAAATGAATTTGAGGTCAAGGTAGGAATCAGCACCAATACAGTCATTTATTTAGCAGAGAAAAGGTTGGGAGTGGTGCCAGAGCAGGCTTGGAAATAGTGCTTACCCTGAATAGTGAAACTTGTGCATACTTTGAACAACTTTTGACTTCTCTCACTTCCTACACATCAGAAGGGTAGGCTCCACCTACATGGAGTAGTCTTTGTTTCAAACCTATTCTGGGACAGCAGCACAGCAATGTGATTGTGCCTGAATATGTAACTGCACCTTTCTTTACACTGAAAGTAGGTAATTACTGGAAAGTTATCTGGATTAGAGGCATCTTGTGGCCCATGTTCCTAGCTCCTTGAACAAGTTGAAGTGGGCAAATGAATGGATATGATATGCTTGCCTTTATTATTGCAGATTTACAAAACTCTAGTTAGGATACATCTGGAGTATTAAGTTCAATTCTAGTTGCTCCATTATAGGAAGGAAGGCTTTGGAGAAGGTGCAGATGAGGTTTACCAAAATGTTGCCTAGATTAGAGTGCGTGTGATTTAAGGAGAGGTTAGACAAACCTGGACTATGTTTTTTTCCCCTGGAGTGCAGAGGCTGAGTAGTAACCTGAAAGCAGTTTGTGAGATTGAGAGACATAGGAAGCCAGTGTCTTTCTCCACAGTCGGAAAGTCTAACACCGGATGGCATCCGTGTAAGATGAGAGGGGGAAAGATCAAAGGAGATCTGCAGGGTTGATTCTACACAGAGGGTGGTAGATGTCTGGAATGCATTGCCAGGGGAGGCAGTGGAGGCAAATATGATTGAGGCATTCTAAGAGGCTCTTAGGTATGCACACTAATATGCAAGAATAAAAGGATGTGGACCTTGTGTAGGCATTAAGGGATTACTTTAATTAAGCACCCAACTGCAAGCTCAATCAGTTTGGCACAATACATGGACTGAAGGGACTGTTCCTGTTCTATGTACTTCTATGCTACTGCTGCCCACTGGTAATAATCCAAATGGAATGGCAAACAGAGATTTTATAATTCCTAATGCAAAGGTCTCCTCCACACCAGCTGTGATTTATTTAAAAAAACACACACACACAGAAATGGGTTAAGTGCACTGAGTGCAACTGGAATCCATGAAAAATTATAGCTCAAACCATGACCTAATCTCCCAAATCAACTGTGCCTCTGGTTAGAAAACTGTGGATCCAAGATCCAGTCCAGAGGCAGCCAGATTCACTAGTTCACTTACTGTCAGAGGTGCTGTTTTGCAGATTTGAGGGTAATGAGCACTGTCTGGTCCCCCTCAGATGGACGTAGAAGATTCCCAGGAGCTACTTTGATGAATAACAAGGAATTCTCCACTGTGACCAAGTGATTAGATGCCTCACTCAACATTACTGAAAAGCAGACTGTAAAGTCATTATCGGTTGAGGGATTTTGCCACACACAAAACGGCTTCCATGTTTATAAAAGCTACTGTCTTGAACATGCCTTTTTAAAATGTGCATTAAGTACACTTACAGTGAATATTTAAGCATGGAGACACTATGTATGTGTATCTGTTCATATTGTGATCCAGTTAGACAGGAGAGCCATGTGTGGTTCATTCTTAACATTGTCACAGCTAGCCTGAATCAACTGCTTAACAACTCAACATGTCATGACTCAACTAATTTTAAATATGGCTTGTTGCAAGCAAACTGTGAAGACGTTGCATTGCTTCTCTCAGTCATTCTAATCTCATGCAGTACTAACTCGCCAAGCATTCCACATTGTCCTGGCCATTTGCCCATCTCTAATTTTAATAGTTCTTTAATTTGTATTTATCTTGAATAAATATCTCCATTACTCCATTTCCTCCCCTCTCCTCATGGACTCTTTCACAACCAACCCCCATCTCACTCTCATGTAGAAGCCTTCAATGAACCTTGCAGCTCTCAGTTACTTTTCATAGAAACATAGAAAACCTACAGCACAATACAGGCCCTTCGGCCCACAAAGTTGTGCTGAACATGTCCCTACCTTAGAAATTACTAGGCTTACCCATAGCCCTCTATTTTACTAAACTCCATGTACCTATCTAAAAGCCTCTTAAAAGACCTATCATATTCGCCTCCACCACCGTTGCCAGCAGCCCATTCCACACTCACTCTCTGAGTAAAAAACTCCTCTGTACCTACTCCCCAGCACCTTAAACCTGTGTCTGCTTGTGGCAACCATTTCAGCCCTGGGAAAAAGCCTCTGACTATCCACACGATCAATGCTTCCCATCAACTTATACCTCTATCAGGTCACCTCTCATCCTCCTTTGCTCCAAGGAGACGAGGCTGAGTTCACTCAACCTATTCTCATGGCATGCTCCCCAATCCAGGCAACATCCTTGTAAATCTCCTCTGCACCCTTTCAATACTTTCCACATCCTTCCTGTAGTGAGGCGACCAGAACTGAGCACAGTACTCCAAGTGGGGTCTGACCAGGGTCCTATATAGCTGTAACATTACCTCTCGGCTCTTAAACTCAGTTCCATGATTGATGAAGGCCAATACACAGTATGCCTTCTTAACCACAGAGTCAACCTGCGCAGCAGCTTTGAGTGTCCTATGGACTTGGACCCCAAGATCCTTCTGATCCTCCACACTGCCAAGAGTCTTACCATTAATACTATATTCTGCCATCATATTTGACCTACCAAAATGAACAACCTCACACTTATCTGGGGTGAACTACATCTGCCACTTCTCAGTCCAGTTTTGCAACCTATCAATGTCCTCCTGTAATCTCTGACAGCCCTCCACACTATCCACAACACCTCCAACCTTTGTGTCATCAGCAGATCTACTAACTTATCCCTCCACTTCCTCATCCAGGTCATTTATAAAAATCACAGAGTAGGGGTCCCAGAACAGATCCCTGAGGCACTCCACTGGTGACTGACCACCATGCAGAATATGACCCGTCTTCAACCACTCTTTGCCTTCTGTGAGCAAGCCAGTTCTGGATCCACAAATCCATGTCCCCTTGGATCCCATGCCTTCTTACTTTCTTAATAGGCCTTGCATGGGGTACCTTATCAAATGCCTTGCTGAAATCCATATACACTACATCTGCAGCTCTTCCTTCATCGATTCATGCTTAAGTAAGCCCTCATGCCAAGAGGTCAAAGCCCCTTCGATTTAACTGCCAGCCCACAGCCTTCCCCAAGGTAGCTGTTCCCTGCATCTGATGAGTGAAGCAGTGCCTGAAGATGGGCTCTGGGGATGGAGGTGGTAGGAGTGTGAGGGAACTTGGATGACCACAGCCAGGTTCAATTCGAAGCAGCTGGTAAAAAGGTGGTGGACTCGGGGTCCAATCCAGAGACAAAAGTTCCACAATGTAGGCAGACACTCTAGTGCAGTGCTTACTGTCAGCACTGCTTTGCAAGCATCAGGGTCATCCGAGGCATTGTCCACTCCCTCTCGCATGGATGCATATCCTGATGAATCACAAGGGACTCTCTCCCTTGTAACCAAGTGATTAAGTGCCTCTCTCCACATTACTGAAGGCAGGCTGGTAAAATCATTATCACTGTTGCTTGGAGGATTTTTGCCACACACGAAGTCGCTGTTGTGAGTTGACTACAGCTGATATTTTAAAAATGCCTCATTAGTCTCAAAGTGTTTTGGCTCAAGGTGAAATTGCTGTACAAGTGCACAGATCTCTTACATAGTATGATAAAACTGTTAGGCTTTCTAAATCGTCAATGTCATATTTACAAGGACATGATTCCCTGAAAGTGGTATCATGGGTAGACAGGGTGCGAAGAAGGTGCTTGGGACACTGATCATCAGTCAGAGCATCGAGTATACAAAACATGGGTGAGGCCAAATTTGGAATATTGCATTCAATTTTGACGCCCTGCTATAAGAAAAATGTCATTACTTTGGACAAAGTGCAGAAAATATTGATGAGGATGTTGTGGGGACTCGAGGGACTGACTTACAGAGAGAAGCTGAGCAAGTTGGGACTTTATTTGTGAGATTGTAGGAGATTGAGGGGTGATCTTATGCAGGTGAATAACTCCACAAGCATATAGATGCACAATCCTAATCCCTTCCTCTGTGTAGCATTACTATGACCACGTTAACCACTTTGCACTACAAAGGACTTTGTTAATTTTTATTCTAACTTTCCTTTCTTGTAAAAAAAAGTGTATAATTTATATTTAATGTATGTGATTTTCTCTTGTGAATGCTGCTTTGTGCTCGTAATGCTGCTGCAAATAGGTTTTCCATTGCACCTGAGCATAAATGTAGTTGTGCATATGACACTAGACTCAGCTTTGACTTTGAATTTGCACAAGCGATTGTGGACATCTCTGGGAATGCCTGCATTTATTGTTCATTTCTAACTGCTCCTGAAATGAGGCAATTAAGAGGCAACCACATTGGTGGATTTAGAGTCATATATGATAGGTGAGTCCTTTCTCTGAAGCTCACAAGTGAAACAAAAGGTTTATTCTGACAGTCTAGTAGTTTTGTTGTTACCATTACTAAGACTCACTGTAGTTCCAGTTTATGTGGTTACTTTAACTTAAATCCTTCCACATCTGTGATGGAATTCAAACTCATGAACTTGAATCAAGAACACTAAAGCAGGAGTAGACCGCCTGGCTCCTTAAGCCTGAACTGCTATTCGGTATGATTGTGGTTGATGTATGCTCACCATAGTTCCTCTTCTGTGTCTTTTCTCCATAACACCAATTAACTACCTCCACTTTAAATACATCTAATAATCCAGCCTCCACCACCCTCGGAGGCACAGGATTCCAGACTTCCACTACCATCTGAGAGAAGAAATTCCAGTATTACCTCAGTATTAAATGACAGGCCTCATAATGCGCTGTTATGACCCCTTGTTTGTGACTCTTCCACTGTTGGAATAATTTCAATAGATACTCAGCTAAAATTCTTTAGGATCTTAAAACATAGAATATCAAAGAGTACAGGCCCTTCAGTTCATAATGTCTGTGCTGGACATGATGCCAAATCAAACTAATCCCTTCTGCCTGCAGATGATCCATATCTCTTCATTCCCTGCACATTCAAGTCTCTATTAACAGCAGTTTAAATGTCACTATTGTATCTGCTTTAACTACCCTACCACTCCTGGTAATATGTTCCAGCCATCTACCACTCTCTGTGCTTGAAATATGCTCCACACATCCTCCTTAAATCTTCCTACCCCCTCACCTTGTAGGCAAGCCCTCTAGCATTATTCAATATTCCTCTCCTGGGGTGAGGTTTCTGGCTGTCGGTAGCATAGCAGTTAGTGCGATGCTATTACAGTGTGTGACATCTGAATTCAGAGTTCAGTTCCCGTGCTATCTGTAAAGAGTTTGTACGTTCTCCCCGTGACTGAGTGGGTTTCCTCCGGGTGCTCTGGCTTCCTCCCAAAGGAAATTGTCCTGTAATCCAGGCAGCATCCTGGTACACCTCTTCTGAACACTCTCCAAAGCCTCCAACATCCTTCCTGTAATGGGGTGACCTGAACTTCATGCAATACTCCAAGCATAGCTTAGAAAAATGTTTAGAAACATAGAAAACCTACAGCACAATACAGGCCCTTCGGCCCACAAAGCTGTGCCGAACATGTCCTTACCTTAGAACTACCTAGGCTTACCCATAGCCCTCTATTTTTCTGAGCTCCATGTACCTATCCAGGAGTCTCTTAAAAGACCCTATCATTTCCACATCCACCACTGTTGCTGGCAGCCCATTCTACGCACTCACCACCCTCCGTGTTTTTTTTAAAAAAACAACTTACCCCTGACATCCCCTCTGTACCTCCTTCCAAGCACCTGAAAACTATGCCCTCTCATGCTAACCCTGGGGAAAAGCCTCTGACTATCCACATGATCAATGCCTCTCATTATCTTATACACCTCTATCAGGTCACCTCTCATCTCAACCTATTCTCATAAGGCTTGCTTCGCAATCCAGGCAACATCCTTGTAAATCTCCTCTGCACTGTTTCTATGGTTTCCACATCCTTCGTGTAGTGAGGTGACCAGAACTGAGCTCTCAATTACAGGCCCTAGAGCCCACAATGTTGTGCCAACCATGTAACCTACTCTAGAAACTGCCTAGAATTTCCCAAACGAATAGCTCTCTATTTTTCTAAGCTCCAAGTACCTATCTAAGAGTCTCTTAAAAGACTCTATTGTATCCGCCTCTACCACCTTTGCTGGCAATGCATTCCACACACCCACCACTCTCTGTGTGAAAAATTTACCTCTGACATCCCCCTTGTGCCTACTTCCAAGCACCTTAATACTGTGCCCCCTCATGTTAGAATGTGATAATGTCTGAATCTGACACTAAATTCCAAGGATATCAGTCTGATTGCCTATCTTCCACACCACTGTAGTCAGTTCACCAGCTATCACCTCTACCATTTGCAACAGTAGTGTTCAGCACCCAGTAGTTGGAGAAAGATACTGGGGGTCTGCAATTGCCATGCTTGTGACTTTCTTTTGCACACTCTCTAATCTGTCATCCTTGGGGGACTGGAGACAATGCTTGAGCCAGTGCTGGCACACGGGAAAGAAGCAGGAGATGCAAATATTACCCGCTCACGAAGCCAGAGGCAAAGCGGTGTTCAGTATTGAGTTATGTGATGTAACATAACAGCCTTTCCCTAGGTGAGCCGTGCCTCCTCCTACAATGTAAAGCAGCCTGTTCCCTTCCCTCTGTAAATTCATATTAGCAGCCTCTTCTGTTTTGTTTATGTTGTGCCCTGGACTTCCTCCAGCTCTTGGGTTCTTGCCTGACCTCAAGTTACATATCAGCCTTTCTCACATTATCCATCCCCTGACCGCTTATCCCAAACTTGGCTCTTCACTCACTAATCGCCCACATGGGATATCCTATTCCCAGGACCCAACATAATGCTGCCAAAATAAATTGTTTCTCAATTGACCTTCACCTTTGGTCTCAGCTTTCAATCTTGTCTTCCCAATTTGTATAAAAATGAAATCTTCTGAAAAGCAAGAGAAAGAGAGAGAGAGTTAGTTCTGGGCTGAAGAAGGATTGAAGAGAAAGTGTGAAGGGAAGAGTGATTAAAAAGAAATAAAAGGAAAGAAAAGAAAATGAAGGGGAAAAAATTAAGAGTGAATGATGGAGAAATGAAGGAAGAAACGGAAAAAAGATCAAAAGCAATGAATAGGAGTAAGCACAGAGAAAGCTCAGTCAGCACACACAAAATGCTGGAGGAAATCAGCAGGCCAAGTATCATCTATGGATAAAAGTACAGTCGATGTTTCAGGCCGAGACCCTTCATCAGGATGGATGATACTGAAGAAGGGTCTTGCCCTGAAACATCGACTGTTTACTCTTTTCCATAGATGCTGCCTGGCCTGTTGAGTTCTCCAGCATTTTGTGTGTGTATGTGGATTTCCAGCATCTGCAGATCTTCTCTTGTTTGGAAAGCAGAAAGCTCTGTCGGAACATCATCAGCCTGAAAAATCTGAAAACACGAGACTGCATTTGCTGGAATCGAGAAAAGTGTGATCTGCTGGAGGAACTTAGTGAGTCAAGCAGCATCAGTGGAAGGAAAGAAATCGTCGACATTTTGACTCAAGTACCTGCTTCAGGACTCTGATGCATTATAGTCTTCCCAGATACTGCCTTAACTGCTGCGCATTTCCAGAATTCCATTGAAAATTTGATTTCCACAGCTCCTTTCAGATCAAATGAAAGCAATTTACAACCAAAGAACTATTTTTAAGTTGTTGTTATTGCTGACTAAACTCCCACAAACTGGAACAACCATGTCATCAGTTTTGAGCGATGATAAATATTCCTGTCTCTTGGCCTTGTGTGAAACGATGTGTGGAGATTTGTCTTCCATCTAACTAAGCAACCAGTCTTGGCTTAACAATGTAAAGGAATGATAACAGAACAATGCTCTGCCACAGTACAAGAACAGCAGGGTTGGAATAGACACTCCAGTGTCCTGAACTGGACTTGTACTCATGACCCCCTGACAGAGAAGCAAGAGCACTAGCCATTGAGCCAAAGCTGACAGCTGGGGCTTTGGAGCCAAATCACATTTAGTTAAGAAAATAAACTCTTGCAGCCATTCTTCCTTGTGCTCACTGAGAGTCCAGCAGCTGTTTACAGGGATCTCAATTCTCCATTTCCCTCTGTGCTACTTTACAGTCAGCTTGGCTCTTGTGAAATTCTTGGGAATTTTAATCTGTAGTGGATGGCACCAGAAAATTTGGCAAACATTTACAATGGGTGATCTACAAATCTTTCTTACATTTCCCAGCTGTTATTTCCATCCATGGGAAAATCTTGATAGATGCTATTTGGCAGGGATATCATGGGTCAAGGACTTAGAACCCACCCACTCAGAACTTAACATTAATATTCCCCTAAGACAGGACTTTAAACAACTCTTTTATTTTCTTTTGTTTGTCTTTTTGACATTTTAAAAATTAATTTCAGGTATTTAAGGAACACCTCCCCTATTTCTTGAAAATTCCGGTTGCATGTCATTTCAACTCCTCTTCCCATTCCCACACCATCCTATCTTTCCTCGGCCTTCTCTACTGCCATTGCCAAAACAAACTCTAAGAACAAAACATCATACTCCACATGGGTCGCCTACACCCCAATGGTATGTATATGGAATCTGCCAACTTCAGTCAACCCACACTCCCTGTACTGCGTTCTCTGTCCTGGTTTTTGCCACTGAGTTGTTGTCAGCTAGTTTCATTCCCCTTCCTCGCTCTATTTCCATCTGCCTATCTCCCATAAGCTACACCTTCTGATTCTCCTGTCCCCTTCCCTACCTCATTCTACCTGCCCCTCACCTCTCTCTCATCTGGTTCCACTTGCCATCTTCATTACTTCTCAGATTCCATCATCTGCTGCCCTTTGCTGTCTCCCCTAATCACTTTCCAGCTTCTGTCTTTACCCACTCCCTTCCTTCCTCCCACGAGGCTCCACTTAACCACCCTTTTCCTCTTTTTTGCTATCTCTATTACTCACTATCCAATAACACCAACCCCTCCTGATTCAATTTTTCTCATCATCTCCACTCCTCACCTATCACCTACCAGCCCCATTGCATCTTTCACCTCTTTATCCTCTCTTCTACACTCTCAGTTCTGATGGATACTCTTAACCTTTCCTTTGCCTCCACAGATGCTGCCTGGGCCTCTGAGTTTCTCCAGCATTTTGTTTATTTTTTTGCCACAGACTGTAGCATCTGTAGTCTCTTATGCCTCTGTTCCACTTAGCAGGTGTTTTGTGGAGTAGAGAACGCTGATTCAAAATGATGCACAGAGCATATAAGGAGGTTGTCAAGCAAATATTATTTAGTTTTGTTCTGAAATTCACTGTGTGCAATAGTGGTAAAGATGGGTCAAGTCGAGTCCTGGAATGAGAATCTGGAGGGCTGTTTGAGAGGCAATAACTTGTGCGACTACAGGCAAAGAGCGGAGGACAGAACAAATTGATTGATTTACAGAGAGTCAGCACAGGCTTAATAAAATGGAAGGTTTTCTGCTGGGGCAGAGTGATTCACGGAGTCTTGGTTGTGCAACTGGGTTAATTCCTCAAGAGAATTGAGGAAAACTGAGCTCAAGTATAAATGACCAAGGCTCACTCGGTATGACCCCAAGGTCAGAAAGATAAACTATAACCAGGGTTTTAGGTGAGACCCATATATTTCACAAATTGTGACCAAAATAATTGTAGCTTTCAAGCTCTTTATCCAGTTTCTACAGTCAAACAGACAATGAATTCCAATCCCAAGGGTAATCCTCTTTGAAAGCGGCAATTTATTTCCCATCTTTTTGTCGATGTGGGATCTTACCATGTTGAAAATGATTTTCCCACATTGTGACAACTCTCTCTTTCTAAGGCATCTTTTTGTTGTAAAGTTCTGTTGTAAGGGATGTGGAGAAATTCAAGCTTTGTCCTGTTTTTGGCAAATAAAAGTAACAATTTTGTTTTCATTTATGCACCAGTTGACTTGCCAGGAATCAAATCAAACATTTTTATTTTTATTCCAATCTGAGAGTCGGTCCTACAGAGTCAATGACTGCGTCTACTCCTGGTTGGTGTTTGAAAGAAGAGATCACTGTGTTTGTTATACAACCATGCTACCCTGAAAAGAGGGTCAGGCAATGCCCTTTACATTCTTGGGCTTCTGATACCAATCTAAATATATTTCTGGAAAAACAAATTGATATTGAAAGGAATAAATAAAAATGTACCATGCTCCTGTCTCAAGGGGAGCCAGCTGCCAATTCTTTTCACAGAGCCCTCAGAAAACATAAAAATAATTCTGAAAAATAAATTTTTGGCTCTTGCAATGATAAATGTTTATCCTATGATTTGGGAACAGGAGTAGGCGGTTCACCCCTCATGCTTACCCAGGTATAACCAGTCTTGTTTATTCCCAATGATCTACACTGCTGTATTCATCGAAAGTCTGTCCAACTCTACTTAATAGTTACTCAAAGATTCTGCTTTCTTTGTCCTTCAGGCAAAATGTTCCAAAGCCTCATGACACCCCGAGAGAGAGTTCTGATTCATCTCCCTTTTAAACACTGATACCCATTTCTACAAACGTAGATTCACATGAAGAAAGATCCTCTCCACAGCCACTTTGTCAAGACATATTTTAAATGAGTGATGTTAGCCAAGGTTGACTCGCCCGCTGACTGATCGACAAAACAGCAGGCTTAGACTAAAGGACTTTTGTAGAATTATATTTTCTTTTGCACATTGACGACATTTCTAATGTTTCCATCTTTATTGTGGGCTAAAACAAAAGGTTGAGTACAGGTGTATAAAATCAAAGTAGGTTGACAGAGAGCTAAAAAAGCAATCGTAAGGTATGTGAGAGAGAAGATACTGCCACTGGGCATTGAGAAGAGAGTGAGGGAATAATTCTGATGGGGTTCCTCTGCCAAAAACCTGAGGAGCCAAGTGGTGTCCTTCTGTAACAAAATAAGCAGTTCTGGTTGCCAACTACTGCAGAATCTGACTAAGCTTAAGAGGGCACAGAATATATTCACATGGATTTTGTGGGCTGGGAGGACTTGAAATATAAGGAGATTTGAATAGGCTGGGTCTGTTCCCTTGGAATGAAGGAGATTGAAGGGGTGACATTACGGTTATCTGCAAAAATTTGGGAGGCATAGATAATACCATAAGACCTCAAGATATAAGAGCAGAATTAGGCCATTTGGCCTATCAAGTCTGCTCTGCCATTTCATCATAGCTGATCCAATTTTCCTCTTAGCCCCAATCTGCTGCCTTCTCTCATGTGTTACGAATGTGCCACAGCTCTGAGGGGCTGAAGGGTGCGGGGTATGTGGTGAACTAGATATACCTGTCTGACTGCTCCTGTGGCTCCTCCCACAGACCCTGCTGACTGCTCCTGTGGCTCCTCCCACAGACCCCTGTATAAAGGCGACTGTGGTCTGCTGCTCTCCCTCATTTTCCCAGGATGTAGTGTTGTTCTTCCAGTCAATAAAAGCCGATATCTCACTTCCTAAGTCTCAGCGTGAGTTATTGATGGTGCATCAGGGTAGCCCCCCCTCCTTTGTGAGAATCGCAAGATCACTATTAAGTCAGTTCAGGGGACACAGGAAATGAGAGAAAGACATGCAGAATTCACAAAGAGTTGGAATGTGTCCTGGCCTCCGAAAGGCGGACCCATTGATACCGGCTATTGTCTCTTGGAGACGGACTTGTGTATTGCATCCTGTACAATGCATCGAAGCCCCAGGCAAAGAACCGAGGGGGAGGTTGGTGGAGGGATTGCATCATCCCAACCTGATTGACACCTGAGACCCTGTGAGTCAGGATAAAAAGAGGGTCTGTGGGAACAGTCCCTCAGACGCACCAGAAGAAACGCTAACGATCCCGTAATAGCAAAAACCAGTGGAAGGCCACGTGTGTCCTTTTCCGTTTGCCCCGGAATCAGTGGGCCCTGTACCACGGCAGAACGGTTTTTAGCTAACAACGGGGAAATCAACTCCCAACGACTCTCGAAGGATTGACATCATAAAAGGAATGGGCAAGTTTTAACCCGTCTTTCTCTCCAACCCTAAAGCTGCAGCTTGAATGAACTGAGTGACTTTTATATTTCCATCGGACAATCCATTATCCCCTAGTCAACGATAGAGCTATTTCTTATTGATTACTATTAGACCCGCGCTTTTAGATTTAGTATTGATGACGTATATTATCTGTAAGTTTGCCTTGATATTATTTTGTGTATTTTTATCAATAAATACTGTTAAAAATAGTACCATCAGACTTCAACGGACCTCTCTATCTTTGCTGGTAAGTGACCCAGTTACGGGGTACATAACACATGTCCCTTCATCCCCTGACCAGCCAAGAGACTATCAATTTCTGCCTTAAATATACATATAGACTTGGCCTCCACAGCTGTCTGTGGCACAGAATTCTACAGATTCACCACTCTCTAGCTAAAGAAATTCATCCTCATCTCTGTTCTGAAGGGATACCCCTGTATTCTGAGGCTGTGTCCTCTGGTCTTAGACTCTCTCACCATAGGAAACATCTTCTCCACATCCACTCTATCAAGGCCTTTCACCATTGGATAGGTTTCAATGAGATCACCCCTCATTCTTCTGAATTCCAGTGAATACAGGCCCAGGGCCATCAAACACTCATCATATGACAAGCCATTCAATCCTGGAATCATTTCCATGAACCTTCTTTGAACCCTCACCAGTTCAGCACATCCTTTCCAAGATAAGGGGCCAAAAATTGCTCACAATACTCCAAGTGAAGCCTCACCAGTGCTTTATAAAGTCTCAAAATTATATCCTTGCTTTTATATTCTAGTCCTCATGAAATGAATGCTAAGATTACATTTGCCTTCCTCACCACTGACTCAACCTACAAATTAACCTTTAGGGAATCCTGCACAAGGCATCTCACGTCCCTTTGAACCTCAGTTTTTGGTATTTTCTCTTTATTTAGACAAGAGTCAACCCTTTCATTTCTTCTACCAAAGTGCATAACCATACACTTCCTGACACAGTATTCCATCTGCCACTTCTTTGCCCATTCACCTAATCTGTCTGTCTTCTGTAGCCTCTCTACTTCTTATGACATAGAGTTCAAGGGTATCAAACAATGCAGCAACACTGATGGCTTGTCATGTCTTCCACTATTGGCAACTGAGGGAAAAAAAGTCTTCATACTGTGACCAGTTGCCGGTAACAAATTCCGAAATACAAAGAGAAACAAGGAATGACCCAACATTGTCAAAAGTCTGAAATCACAATGCAAGGTTGGCCAGTTAATGGTAACCCTACATTTTCAGAGTTCTCAGTGAGACAAGACCAACTGTCGGTATGTTAAAGAATGCTGATGTGTGGATCTCATGTTGTGGCTCCCTCTAAACTGTGCACCAGAGTGTTAGAAAATCTGTATGAAGAACATCTGGGTACGGTCAGCATGAAGAGTCTCACCCAGAGCTACAGACTGAAGACTTGGCCAGAAGCTATTTGGAATGCCCAAAAGGTTCAAAATGCCCTCACAGGCACCATTACTTCTGTGGGAGTGGCTGTCATCACCACACAAAGAGTACATATTGACTTTGCTGGGCCTTTCGTGGACTCCATGTTTCTGATTGCTGTGGATGCTCATTTGAAGTGGCTGGAGGTTATACCAATGAAGTCAAATACCTCAGCAAAGACTGTCTCTGCTCTGAGGACTACCTTCACCAGAAATGGCTTAGCAGTGAGTGACAACAGACCACGTCAGAAGAATTCTGACTGTTCATTAAGAAAATGGCATCAGACGTTTCCAGTCAGCTCCTCACCACCCAGCAATGAATGGGTTAGCTGAAAGGTTTATCTAAACCTTCAAGAAGTCCAATAAAGCGGTGGACAAGAAGGAATTTCTCTACAGCACAAGTTGGACAACTTTCTTTTTTTGTATCGGAGCTCTGTTCATGCGATGACAAAGCAAACACCTGCAATGCTGTTCATAAACAAAAATCTGAGATCTTACATTGACCTCCTGAAACCAGATCTACAGAGGGAAGTGCAGAATAAACAGTTCAGCCAGTCACTAAGTGAAACAGCAAGGAGCTTTGAGATTGGAAAGGAAGTTATAATGCATGAGTACCTAGAAGACAAGAGGACAACCGGTAGGGTAGCTACAAGAACTGGACCACTGATGTTCACAGTGGATGTTGGAGATCAGACATGGAGACATCATGTGGACCAGATACTGGATGCTCAACCAAGGAGCGCACCTGAGTTGATTGCGTCCAACAAGATGGACGCACTACAGCCATACTTCTCAGTGATGATCACATCACCGACAGCAAAACGACACTGGAAACCGAGAACGTTGTCTTAGACCAAACCTGATGTCATTCCACAGGTCCAGAGGCGCTATCCTGAAAGAAACAGAGCACCACCCAAAAGTCTGAATCTTTAGAACTCTGAAGTTAGTTATGGACTGTTATTGTGAAATCATGTTTCTTTAGGTTTCTGGAAGGGAAATTGAATGTTTTGTACCTAGACAATTTTATGTTGCGTTAATCTAAAGGGGGAGGAAGTGTAATGTATGGATTTATTTCTTTTAGAGCAATGACCCCTTCCCCAGCACTATGTATTGATCAGATTGATTTGTTGTCTGCGCATGTGCTGCTGTCTACATTGTTCTCTCATCAGACCCCACTTGGAGTACTGTGCTCAGTTCTGGTCGCCTCACTACAGGAAGGATGTGGAAGCCATAGAAAGGGAGATTTACAAGGATGTTGCCTGGATTGGGGAGCATGCCTTATGAGAATAGGTTGAGTGAACACGGCCTTTTCTCCTTGGAGCAACGGAGGATGAGAGGTGACCTGATAGAGGTATAAGTTGATGGGAAGCATTGATCGTGTGGATAGTCAGAGGCTTTTTCCCCCAGGGCTGAAATGGTTGCCTCAAGAGGACACAGGTTTAAGGTGCTGGGGATGTCAGGGGTAAGTTTTTAACTCAGAGTGTTGAGTGCGTGGAATGGGCTGCTGGCAACGGTATTGGAAGTGGATATGATAGAGTCATTTAAGAGACTTTTAGATAGGTACATGGAGCTTAGTAAAATAGAAGGATATAGGTAAGCCTAGTAATTTCTAAGGTAGGGACATGTTCGGCACAACTTTGTGGGCCGAAAGGCCTGTAGTGTGCTGTAGGTTTTCTATGTTTCTATGATATACCTGTTATTAAGGGAGTGGGTCACAGGTGTACTGGCTCCTTAACCCCTTTGCCCTTCCTGTGTCCTGCACCTTGGGTGTTACTGCCTCTCTGTATGTCCTATCTATCACCCCCTCAGCCTCCTGAATGATCCAGTTCCATCTCCAAGTCCTTAATGGGGTTTGTTAGAAGCTGCAGCTAGATGCATGTCTCACAGTTGTAGTCTTCAGGGACACCGAGGTCTCCTTGCCTTCCCACATCTCACAAGAGGAGCATTCCACTATCCTGCTTTTTGTCTCTACTCTCCTAGCTGAGCAGGTATAAAGAGCGGAAGAAAAAAACTTAAACTAGAGTTTTCCTTTCTTTGCCTTCTTTGATTGAATCCTCTCTTTGTTGTAGCCTCAAAGAGCTATAAAGCCTCAAGATCTCCACTCTGACGATGGCCACTGCGCTTGCCCCTGCCTTCCTTGAATTTGCTCTTGCTAATTAATCCCAAATACTGATTGGTTGCTGGTCAAAGCTGTTTTCACTGTAGCTGCTGCCTTTTGTACTTGGGCCTGATTGAAGTCTTGAAACTTCTGATGTCTGGATTGGCCGCTGGTCAAAGCATTTTTTTATGATAAGATTGGTCTGCTTCCCATGGTAGGGGAGTACAAAACTGGAGGGCATTAGTTTAAGAGGGAGGAGGTTTAAAGAGGATATGGACCATAAATATTTCACACAAAGTAGTTTGTATCTGGAATAAGCTGCCAGAGGAGGTGGTAGAAGCTGGAAAAGTACCAACAGGTAAGTGGCACAGACTGATTCCTAACTGAGCAGAGCGCAGAGTGATAGGGGCAGGTGAGATTAGTATAGATAGGCATGCTACTCAGCACAGAGGACAATCCAAGGGAAAAAGCCTTAGCCTAGCCAGCCTTTCCTGATAACTCAAGCCATCAATCCAGGTAACATCATTGTGAATCTTTCCTGCCCTCTCTCCAGCTTTTTAGAGCTAGGTGAATAGAGGGGACCTGAATTGAACACAATTCTCCAAGTGTGGTCTAACTAGAGTTTTATTGAGTCACACATTACCTCACAGCTCTTGAGCTCAATCCCCTCACTCATGAAGACCCATACATACAGCATCTTAGCCACCCTGTCAACTTGCACGGTAACATTGAGAGAGCTCTGGACCCCTCAGTTCCTCCACACTGCTGAGACTCTTGCAATTCACCCTATACTCAGCCTTCAGCTAAAACTTGACATAGTAATAGAGTTAAGCAGGGGTGTATGGGGCATTGAGGGAGGGGTGGAACCTCTGAAGGGGCTTGCTTTGTCCTTTCCAGAGCAGCTCACTTACCACTAGGCCCCACTGGACACTCAGCTTTCACCCGTAGCTCCAACTAGCTGTTTGCATGTCACGGTGGCTGCACCCCGGCGCACTGCTTCGACGGGAGGACTAAACCAGCTGGGGGTAGCTGGTGGCCTTACACCCCGGTGAGATAGGGATGCGCTTGTTCTAGCCAGTGAATTCAGCTCCGGATGGGATCTGCAGTGAGATCCAATGGCCAGGGAGGTGGTAATGTAAAGCTGCAGGAGAGTGAAGGGCACGACAAGCGACGGCCATCCACTGCGCCCAAGGAAGGCCCCAGTGTGTGGTGCTTGTTTGAACCACTGGAACCAGCTTCTGAGGTTGAGAGAGAGCAACGGCCCCACTGCACCAGCTTTTCCACTTTAAAGCTCTCCCACGCAGGCTTCCTCTCATCGTCAGACATGGGGGACGACTACTACAGAGTTAAGCAGATGCAAGTCAGTTCCTGTTCTGTGAAGTAAAGGCTTTGATCATCAAGATAGGACCTCCGCTTACAGTGCCTATAAAACGTATTCAATTCTCCCATCTGGAAGTCTTCATGCATTATTGTTTTACAACATTGAATCACAGTGGTTTTAATTTGGCTATCAACAGAAAAAGACTCTTTCATGTCAAAGTGAAAACAGATCTCCGCAAAGTGATTTAAATTAATTACAAATATAAAACTACAAAATGATTGATTGCATAAGCATTCACCGCCTTTAATATGACACACCAAATCATCGCTGGTACAGCCAATTGGTTTTACAAGTCACATTATTAGTTAAATAGAGATCTTTTGATCGTAGTAAAAATACACCTGTATCTGGAAGGTCCAGCTGCTGGTGAGTCAGTATCCTGGCAAAAACTACACCATGAAGACAAAAGAACACTCCAAGCAACTCTGTGAAAAGGTTATTGAAAAGCACAAGTCAGAAGATGGAGACAAGAAAGTTTCCAAGTCACTGAATATCCCTTGGAGTACAGTAAGGTCAATCATCAAGAAATGGAAAGAATATGGCACAGCTGTAAATCTGCCTCGAGTGACTGTCCTCAAAAACTAGGTGACCGTGCAAGAAGCTGACTAGTGAGGGAGGCCACTGAGAGACCGATGAGAACTCTGGAGGGGTTACAAGCTTCAGTGGCTGCGATGGGAGAGGCTGCGCGTACAATTGTTTCCTGGGTGTTTCAGCAGTCGCAAGTTTATGTGAGAGTGGCAAAATGAAACACACTGTTGAAACAAAATCTCACATGAAGTTTCATCTCGAGTTTGCCAGAAGTCATGTGGGTAGCTCTGAGGTCAGCTTGAAGATGGTTCTATGGTCTGATGAAACCAAAATTGAGCTTTCTGGCCATCAGACTAAACACTACATTGGGCGTAAGCCAAACTCTGCACATCATCAAAAACACACCATCGCTACTGTGAAGCATGGTGGTGGCTGTATCACGTTGTGGGAATGCTTCACTGCAGCAGGCCCTGGAAGGATTGTGAAGGTAGAGGGTAAAATGAATGCAGCAAAACACAGTGGAGAACCTGATGCAGTCTGCAAGAAAATTACAACTTGGGAGGAAATTTGTTTTCCAGCAAGACAATGACCTTAAGCATAAAACTAAAGCTACCCAGGAATGGCTTAAAAACAACAAAGTTAATGTCCTGGAGTGGCCAAGTCAGAGTCCAGACCTCAATCCAATTGAGAATTTGTGGCTGGACTTGAAAAGGGCTATTCGCTCATGATCCCCATGCAATTTGACATAGCTTGAGCAGTTTTGTAAAGAATAATGGGGAAAAATTGCAGTGTCTAGATGCGCAAAGCTGTTAGAGACCTATCCACACAACCTGAAAGCTGTAATTTCTGCCAAAGGTGGGATCTACTAAATATTGACTTGAAGGGGTGAGTAATTATACAATCAATTAAGTTATGTTTAATAAATTTAGACTAATTTGTAGAGATTTATTTTCACATTGACATGGAAGAGTCTTTTCTGTTGATCAGTGTCAAACAAGCCAAATTAGATCCACTGTGATTCAAAGCTGTGGAACAGTAAGACATGAAAACTTCCAAGGGGGTTGAATACTTTTTAAAGGCACTGTACCTCACATTCCAAAGGCTGCAGCTCTGTCAGTTGCAACGTAGACTTGCCCACTCAGCTCCTTAGAGTGGGATGAATCCATAACCTTCAGACTTGGGAATGAGTGTGCACCCTGAAGGTCAGAAATGGTGCGAGATTGTTACTGTGGAGCTCTTGGTACTGCAGTCTTCAGCACATAGAAACTGGATTACCACCTGCCACTTCGGGAAAGGGCCTATCTGGAGACCAGCAGAGTTGCCTCACTCATAGAACTGCACTCAGATCGATGAAAAATACGGGACGTCTTATGAAGAAGTTAAGATTCAGACACCACTTGCACTGCTCCATTTAACTCATAGAACCAGGAGGTTACCATCCTTATTTGGGGCTTTTACTGGGGCTTTGAGACAACAGACAATGAAATGTTAAAGACTGGCATCATGAGTCTAAAGGTAGACAATGCATTCTGGTCTAATGTATGCTTGTGCTATCCTGTTTGTGAAAAACCAATCCCCTGGGGGTTTGGGGAGGTAGATTCAATGAAGGGGAATACCACAAGGTTGTGTGTTTGATTTATCATCTCACAATAGAACAAGGGGAAATCAAGAGAAACGTCAAAGAGAAGGCACAAAGGAGCTGCTTTCTGACAGGCACATTCTTAATGTTGTTGTAAACAGATGTAGCAACAGAAAAATCCTGCGACAAAACCTGGACAAAAGCTGAACCACTGGTCATCAGTTCACATCTGCCAGGAGTAAGATATGTTAAAGTGCCGGGGTTAGGACTCAATGTATTTAAGTAAACTACTTAAGAACTTTTTAAAAGCTATTATTAATGCTTTTTGAGAGGGTGATTTTAGATGCATATCATATTTTTACTGAGTTAAGTATTGTATGTAATTAGTTTTGCTACAATAAGTGTAAAAAATGTTGAATTTCCCCATGGGGATGAATAAAGTATCTATCTATCTATCGCTTTGCTGACAAAAGCCTTTTGATTTTAGCAAAATAAGGAGCTGTCAAAAATGCAGTAAGTGTGCATCCTGTGTGTGGAAACATTTCTCCTCTCACATTACACTTGTGTCCTCTAGTTTTGGATTCTCCTCCCTAGAGTAAAAGACTGTGATCATTCATCTTATCTACACTACTCATGATATTATATAAGATCATCCCTCAACTTTTAAGTTTCAGGGAAAACTGCCTTAACCTAACTCAAACCTCCAGCCCAGGCTACATCCTTGTGAATCTTTTCTGCATCCTGTAGGTGGGTAACCAGAACTGCACACAGTCCGTCAAATGTGGTCTTACAAACAACTTGTACACCTTCCACATGAAGACCCAACTTCTGTACTCAATGCCCTGACCTGACCTAGGGTGTCAAATGCCATCTGCCGGTGTTGCTGCTTTCGAGGAACTATGCAACTGTACATCTAGGTGTCTTATTACCTGGCTGTGCTCATTGTTCTTGGCTCCAGACCTCACTATGGTCTGTCTCACTAGTTGGTTGTACAATTGTAGAAGGACTTCCCTCCTTTTATACTCCAACTCCCCCAAAATAAGGGTCAGTATTCTGCTAGCATTTTCATTATCGCTATTTCATACACAAGGACCTCCAAATCCCTTGGTGATCCAGGTTTTCTTTACTTACACCTGTTAATTTTGCTGGCATTTAGGGCAGCAAAGAAGCTTCTCAATTTGTCTGTCCTTGACCACCTTCTCCATTGTGGGAGGGAGATGAGAGGAGAGTGTGATGGCTAGATTGGTATGAAGGAGACAGAGAGGTGGTTTGTTAGTGGGATTTCACAGTAATCCGAAATATTGTGGTTGTCCTCTTTAATATTAAGTTCCAGCTTAAATTTATTTCCTGTTTCAGATTGGCACGGGTAGTGGATTGGATAATAGTTCAAAAGCATGAAGGAGGAGATGCAGGAGACCAGAAACAACCTGACTGTACCGCAGAGGCAGAAATGAGGACCCCGAGCCACACCTGAGGCACAATGGAGAAGATGGTCGAGGACAGACAGATTGAGGAGCCTCTTTGCTGCCTTAAATGCCAGCAGAATTAACAGGTGTAAGTAGTACTATATAAATGAAGAAAACCTGGATCACCAAGGGATTTGGAGGTCCTTGTGTGTGAAATACCAATAATGAAAAGGCTAGCAGAATACTGACCCTTATTTTGAGGGAGTTGGAGTATAAAAGGAGGGAAGTCCTTCTACAATTGTATAACCAACTAGTGGGACAGCATCAAGACACTGAAAATAGTTTTTAACTCAATTAAAAAATAGATACTACTTCATCGCAGGTTGTTCAGAGAAAATTCAGCAGGATGATCCCAGGTTTGGTTGAATTGTATATGTGGAAAGGTGAAGCCAGTTGGAAGTGTACCTATTAGAATTTAGAATGAGAGGTTATCTTACTGAACTGTAACATGCTTATGGATGGTTGATATGGTAAATAGTGAATGGTGAGAAGATATTTCTTCTCATGGGAGAATCCAGAACCAAAGGGCATGGTGCCAGAATAAAGATGGCGATGAGGAAGAATTTCTTCTTTCTGTCATTGGAACTCTTTGTCAGAGTCTGTCATGTGTAATCTCGCCACATCCTTGTATAACGCAGCAAAGTGAATGGCCATTAATGAGCTCCTTGGCACTGCTTCAATAAGTTTCGATGATCCTGCCCAGTTATGGCCTTGTCTTAACAAATCCACAATGCTCTGCTTGTGCCTTCTGAAATAACAAGTGTGGTCATTTTTCTGATCTTTCCCAATTACCCAAAGTTCCTTCCACTTTTTAGACAAGTCAACATTAGCAAATTTCCTGTAGTCCAGCTTCAGAAAACAGTTGTCAGAACCTCTACCATTTTCTCTTCATCTTCTTAGAACTACCTGAGATGCACTTCATTTACACTGGTATGTAGTTAGAGAGATAGAGTGGTCCATCACATCCTTGCTGACTTTTTGCCCAGCTATGCTAACTACATCTGCCTGCATTTGGACTGCATCCTTATATGCCTTGCTAATTTAAATGTCTGCCTAACTGCCTCGTACACAGTGATTGTATCTGATTCCAACAATTCCTTTAGCAGAGAGTTTGATTTATCAACTGCGCACTAGGTAAAAACTTGCCTCTAAGATCCCGTTAAAGCCCAATTTCTCAGCCTAATACTACACCCTCTTATTTTAATGCCCTACCATAGAATGAAGATTTCCTATCTGTGCCTCCCATATTATTATATATTACTTTCAGGTCGCCCCACAGCCTCTGTCAGTTCAGATAAAATAAACTCAGCCTATCCAAACATGTCCACAATTTAACTACTTCATTCCAGGTAATGTCCTGGTTAATCTCGTCTGAATGCTCTCCTGCATGTCACGTGCCCTAATTGAACAACTGAAGAGGTTTGAAGGGCTGAATAGCCTACCCTGTTTCTCTGATCTGTGATTTGTTTCGGTAATATGTAGCTTGCTTGGGCTGATGGATTATGCGGCTTAGTTCAAGGAAAAGATGTTGCAAAAAATTAATCAGTGTATTTTGGCTTGATTGCAATTTCTCCATCTGTGAATGGGCAACGCTGTTCCACACAATAGGTGCTAATGACTTAGAATGGATTCAGCTGCTTGTGGGTTCTCCCATTTTAACCATGTCTAAGATGTGGTTTAATTCAGGATTAAGATGCGGAAAAAATTGATGCCCTAATTGCATGTTCCAGAGACTAAATGAAGGATATTGAAACATAATCTAACCTTTGTGCAGTCAAAGGTTCTCATAATTCAAGGAATCATGTTTCAGGCCCTATTTTTAGGACCATAAACCTATAGCACTGGTGCAAACACCTGGATCACTCCACCACACAGATACTGAGTCACCAAGCACCTGCTCATAACTGAATGACTTAAAAAATAAAGGGCTACTTGATAGCCTTGACTCCTGTTCTGCTTTATCTATTTGTGCACTGGCCACTTAAGCATATGAATTGCTGGCTCTGTCTTGATTATTTTGATCCTTTGGACTATTGTGCCTTGAAAAACTGCCACCTATCACTGTCAAAATTGAGTTTATTGTCATATGCTCAAGTATATGTATACAGAGGTGAAATGGAAAAACTTACCTGTGGCAGCATCACAGGCACGTAGCATTAAAAATATGAATAAAACATACATTAATACAGTTTTTACTGAGAAATAACACAATTAGAAACCAAAAACTGTCCATTTTAGTACAAAGTGATCAAAATGATTTACTAACTTGTGGAGATTAGGTTTGTGCCATTTTGTTCAAGAATTGAGTGGCTGAAGGGAAGTAACTGTTCTTGAACCTGCAGGTGTGAGACTTCAGGCTGGCTATTGGCTTCTGTGAGAAGATGAAATACTATTAGCCCCTCAAAACTGAACAAAACTAAGACCTAGGTGTGGTGAACTACATATACCTGTCTGGACACGCCCCTCTGCTGACTGCTCCTGTGGCTCCTCCCACAGACCCCTGTATAAAGGCGATTGGAGGCACTGCTCCTCCCTCAGTCTCCAGGATGTGTGGTGGTCTCTTGCAGCTAATAAAAGCCTATCGTTCGCCTCCCGTCTCCGAGAGTTATTGATGGTGCATCACTAGGGCTTGATACCTCCTTATGCTTGATTTCCTCACTTGCAGACCCCAATCAGTTTGGATTGGCAACAATATCTCCTCCACAATCCCCACAAGGCTGTGTGCTTACCCCCTGCTCTACTTGCTTTATACTTATGACTGTGAGGCTAAGTACAGCTCCAATCCCATATTTAGGTTTGCTGATTACACCACTGTCATTGGCCAAATCAAAGACAGTGACGAGTTGAAAATCTGGCTGAGTGCTGCCACAACAACCTCTCACGCATTGTCAACAACACCAAAGAGCTGATTGTTACCACAGGAGGAGGACACTGGAGGTCCATCAGGGAATTAGAGCTGGAGAGTGTCAGCAAGTTTAAATTCCTCTGTTATCATTTCAGATTATCTGTCCTGGCCGCTGCATTTACTGCAACTACAAAGAAACCGTGGCAGGCCTCCACTTCATTGAAGTTTGCAAAGATTTAGCATCCTATCTAAAGTGTTGAGAAACTTCTGGAGATGCATGGTGGAGGGTATACTGATTTGGAATGGCCTTGAACAGAAAAGCCTACAAGAAAGTAGTGGATACAGCCCAGACCAGCACGGGTAAAGCTCTCCCTACCATTAAGCGCATCTACAAGGAGCACTGTCACAGGAAAGCAGCATCCATCATCAAGAAGCCCCATCGCCCAGGCCATGATCTCTTCTTGCTGCTTCCATCAGGAAGGAGGTACAGCAGCCTTAGGACCCATGCTACCAAGTTCAGGAACAGGTATTATCCCTCAACCATCAGGCTTTTGAACCAGAAAGGTTGACTTCACTCAACTTCGCTCGCCCTTACTCCAAACTGTTCCCACAATGTTAGTTTTCTTTTCTTTTTGTATTTGCAGAGTTTGTTGTCTTTTGCACACTGGTTGTTTGTCAGTCTTTGTACCTAGTTTTTCATTGATTCTGTTGTTTCTTAGTTCTATTGTGAGTGCCTGCATAGAAATAAATAAATCTCCAGGTAGTATATGGTGGCATTTTGTGTACATACTTTGACAATAAATTTACTTTGAGTTTTAACCTTTTGAACTTTGGCCTGGATGGTGGGGATCTTTTGATGATGGATGTTGTTTCTTGAGTCAGTGCCTCCTGCAGAGCCACGCTATGGTGGTGATGGACCTTCCTGTGATCTATTGGGCAAAGTCCACTACTCTCTTACATTCCTGTGCATTTAACTTGCTGTACCAGACCATGATGCAACCAGGTCTTGTGCAGTTGAATAAAATTAAAGCCTCTATTTCTAATCTCCTTATTGAACATGGGAGGGTGTAGAAAGCAGGAAACTGCAGCTAGTTACCATAACATCTGTCACAGGCAAAATGTTCAAAGCTCTTATTAGACATTATTTAATAACATGTTGATAATTCAATCCACTTGGAGCTTTGGCATGCTGATCTGGCAGATTTTATTAGATGTTATCTGTATCAAAAATATTCAACTGTGCACGGTGGCACGGCTGGTAGTCACTGCCTGACAACACCAGAGATCTGGGTTCAATGCCGACCTCGCGTGCTGTCTGGGTAGAATTTGCACATTCTCCCTCTGATAAAGAGATTTCTTTCCAGTGGCCTGGCTTCCTCCCTCATCCAAAAAAACGTGTGGGTAGGGAGGTTAATTGGCCACTGTAGAATACCACAGTAACTCTAAGTGAGTGGTGGTATCTGTGAGGATTTGTTAAGAATGTGGAGCAAATAAGAATGGTATTAGTGTAAATGGATGGCTGACGGTCAGAATGGACTTGGTAGGCCATAAGCCTTGATTCTACGCTGTACCATTCTAATACCTCAATGCATTTTCATTTCACGCTTTACAGATGCTATATCTATTGAAAATGAGTGGGAAGGAAGTGAGAACCGGGGCCAGTGAGTGAAAAGGGCAGACTGCAGACATCACCTCATGAGCCCGTATTACTGTTTGGCTGGATTGAGGATAGAAGAAGAAGAATGCCCGTAACTCCTGGTGGAGTCATCGGGGCGCCGTCACGACAAGCTGTTTTGGTGATTGCTCATCGTGTCCTGTTTCTGTAGCATCCCCGTTTTTTTTTACGAGGTCGAGTTGCTAGCTCGACGCTCAACACAGCACAGATGGAAAGCGTGCAAGGGAGCCGGCTGGTTTTGAACTCGGGACCATTCGCCCCGGAGTCCAGCACTGATGCCACTATACCGCCAGTCAGCCAGATTGCGGATATTGGAGCTTTACTGCAGCAGCAGGTCATATAGAAATATCCAAGGTCATTGATTAAACTATTGTGGTTTATGAAGGCAAGATCATTTTAGACCAGTACAGCCTAGGACAGGTTCTTCAGCCCACAATGCTTGCACTGACCATGATGCCATATTAATAATTCTTTCTGCCTGCACTTCCCTCTATTTTACATACTGTCTTAAAGCCTCGTGAATGCCACTATTGTGTATGCTTCCAGTACTGCCCCTAGAAATAGGTTCCAGGCACCCACCACTCTTTCAGTGGGGGGAAAAAAATCCCCTTTAAACTTTTGGATATCAGAGAGAAGCAGAACACTGGAAGGAACTCATGTGAACTCGAGCTAAGCCCTCCAGTATTTGATAATTCTGCCCTGCGGGGGAGAAATCTGACAGCGAAACCTATTTGTGCCTGGTAGTTCAATAAACTGCAATCAGTTCTCCCCTCACCCTTGCCCTGCAATGCCGAGAGAACAGTCCAAGTTTGTTTAGCCTCTCCTTATACCTATTTGCTCTGTCATGATAACATGAAATATGATATTTAAAAAAGGAACCCAGAGGCATTTGATGAGGTGGCACATCAGTGATTATTGTAAAATATAAGTCAGGGGAAACAATACTTTGGTGTGAATAGAAGGTTGTCTGGCAAAGGGTGAACAGAGTATATGTGGAAATGAGTCTCTGTGTGTGCAGGGATTGGCGCTGCAGTTGACAGGTGATTTGGTTAGACGCAACAACGGTGTGGCAGCTAAATCGAATGTTGATGCAAAGATAAGTAAGTTGTGAAGAGGATGAATGAAGAGGACAAAGGGACTGAAAGAGCCAGCAAGGTGTGGAGTACAATGCGGCTTGTAACTTTTGTCATTAAAATTTAAAAGTTTGAAACTAAATGGGAAGAGATTGGGATGTCAGAGTGGCTGCTCCACAAGAGCTCTGTAGCTGCAGTTGCAGGAAAGCTAATGGAATGTTATTGTTCATTCTTAGAGCAATAAAATACAAGTGTATGGAGGAAAAGCTCCAGTTGTGTAGAGCATCTGGATTACTGTGTGCAATATTAGTCTCCTCATTTAATGAAAGATGTGCACGCTTTGGAAGCAGTTTTGGAAAGGTGTGCTAGACTAACGCTGTGAGTGGGCCAGTTGCTTTGAGGAGAGGTTGACTACACAAACTGGCATCCACAGGGCTGAAACGTAAAAGATCCTTACAATGAATGTTTCCTTTTATGAGATGATCTAGAATTGTTTTACAAATAAGATATTGTCTATGTGAGGCAGAGATTTGGTAAATACTTTGTCTCGGGTATATGTGAGATTTTGGCTCTCGGCTCCACTAAGGGTGGTAGAAGTACCTGTCAATATTTTTAAGCCAGAAGTAGACGTGTGGTTGATTAGAAAAGAGATGGAAGGTTACCACTGTTAGGTGAGGCTATAATCAAATCACTCAGATATAAACATACTAAAGGGCTATATGGTCATAATTCATAGAACCATGCAGCATAGAAATGGGCCTTTGGACCGCCAACCTTTGTCCATCTATATTAATACTAAACGGCCATATTAGATCTGCAAGTTCTATGCCTTGCTTAGTAAATTGTTTACCTAAATGCCTGTCAAATGTATTGATTACATCTGATGCCGCCACCTCTCCTGGCAGTAAGTTCTGTTTATCAATCAATCTCTGTGTAAAAACACCTTCCCTTCAGATCCACTTTCAATTTCTCCTCCTCTTCAAGGTATGCTCATTTGTTTGTGATCGCTGGGGTAGCCCAAACTCTTTAACAGTATCAAAATATTTTTGAAGTGTGGTTGTAATTTTTTATGACTTATGATGTCAGCTTTTTTTATACTCCCAAAATAAAACTTATTCATAATAACAATGTGCACAAAGGAGTAAGCGGTGCGAAACACACGTGCTTTCACGGTCATGACGCTGTACCTGCTGCCCGTGATGCCAGCCCTTCCCTCCTGCCGCTGCAATGGAGGGAAAGCTACAGACAACTAGCTCCTTCAACTGCAATGTGATAATCAGCAGTGCAGTATCAATGTAATTTGTTTCCCAATAATAACTTGCATTTCTATGATGCATTTAACCAGGGAAGTATTCCTCGGCCCTGGCGGGGGCACATTTGAACAACATGAAGTATTAAACCACAGGAGGAGGCATTGGGACTGGTGGCCATTGGATTGGTGGAAGGTTTGGGGATGATCACAAAGGAGGAAAGAAATGGTGGTGTACAGAGCTTGAGATAAGGAATTTGGAAACTTAAAGGTCAAGAGATGGAGCAAATAAATCTGGTGAGGAGAGCATGGTAAACTGAGGCATTAATTTGAATTAAATTAGTTTTGACTTGGCTGATTACTGTCACATATGCTGAGGTACAGTGAAGAGCTTGTTCTGCACACTGTCCACACAGACCATTTCATTACAACGGTGTATTGAGATAGAACAAGAACAACACAGAGAAAGTGCAGTGTGGCCAGACAATAAGGTACAAGGCCATAACAAGGTAGATTGCGAGGTCAAGAGTTCATTTTTTTTGTACTAGGAGACTACTCTATAGTCCTATGATAGTGGAAAGTAAACTGTCCTTGAACCTGATGGAATGTGGTTTCATCTTCACCTTTAGTATCATTTGCAGAATGGAGAGGGGGAGGAGACAATGCCTAGGTGGGATGGGGACTTTGATTATGTTGGCTTCTTCACTGAGGTAGTGCGAAGTGCCGACAGGGTCAATAGAGGCTGGCCTCTGTCATGCGCTAAGCTGTATCCACAGATCTCTGCAATTTCTTGTGGACACGGGCTGAGCAGTTGCTGTATCAAACTGTGGTGCATGCAGGTAGGATGCTTTCTGAGGTGCATTGATAAAAATCAGCAAAGATCAAAGTGGATAGTCAAACCTTTAAACTCTTTACATAACTATACTCTTTATATAACTAAAGTTTGTGGATGATACAACGATAGGTGGTGGAGTTGGTAGTGCTGAGGAAGCAATACAATTGCAACAGGACTTAGACAAATTGGAAGACTGGGCAAAAAAGTGGCAGATAGAATACAGTGTTGGGAAATGTATGTTAATGCATTTTGGTAAAAGGAACGATACTGCGGACTATTGTCTAAATGGGGAGAAGGTTTAAACATCAGAGGTGCAGAGGGACTTTGGAGTCCTCGTCCAATACTCTCAGAAGTTAATTTGCAGGTTGAGTCCATGGCAAGGAAGGCAAATACAGTGTTGGCATTTATTTCAAAGGGAATAGAATATAAAAAATAAGGAGATAATGCTGAGTCTTTATAAGACACTAATTAGGCTAGATGTATTGGTATTGGAGAGAGTCCACAGGAAGTTCACAACGACGATTCTGGGAATGAAGAGGTTAACATATGAGGAGCATTTGGCAGTATTGGGTCTGTAGTAACTGGAATTTAGAATAATGTGGCAGAATCTCATTGAAACTTACCAAATGTTAAAAGGACTAGGTAGGGTGGATGTGGAGATAATGCTTCCTCTGGTGAAGGTATCCAGAACTTGAGGGCACAGCCTCAAAACTGAGGGGTGAGCTTTTAGAACAGACGTAAGGAGGATTTTTTTTTAGCCAGAGTAGTGAATCTGTGGAATGCTCTGCCACTGACTGCAGTGGAGGCCAAGCCCGTGTGCCTATTTAGGGTGGATGTTGATCATTTCCTGATGTCAGGGCACTAAAGGATATGATGAGAAGGCAGGTGTATGGGGTTGAGTAGGATCTGGGATCAGCCATGATGGAATGGCAGAGCAGACTTGATGGGCTGAATGGCCAAATTCTGCTCTTGCATCTTGTGATATGCCCAATTCTTTAGCCTCCTGAGAAAGCAGAGACACTAATAAGCTTTCTTGACAATGCATCTACATAGTTGGACCAGAACAGGCAATTGGTGGTGCTTACTCCTAGAAGCTTGAAACTGTTACAGAGATACTTAGGGAAGAATTGAAAACATGGTTGAACATTTACAGAGCTTACATGGATTACAGTTAGAATTATTTCTTGGAGATGGCTTCACATGAGTGACCTATTGTTGGGAAATATGTGCAGAGCTGTATCAACAACAATGTGTGTTTTCTTTGCTATGCAGAGTTTGTTCTCGAGTTAATAGTTAGCAGAAGAGAACTGCGACAGACCTTGCCCTGTTTCCCAATGGAGCTGTTCCCTTTTGATTCCTTTGGTTTCTTTCTCTACCACTCTGATTGCGTCTGAACCCAGTGTCACATCTGGTGCAGGGCAGCAACCCCTTACCAAACCAGTCTATCAGTCTGACAAATCTGTGACCCAAGCAACACCTTTCTGTCTGGCTGTTTTGAACCCTGGTACAGGATGTCCCTGGGTTACTAATGGGTTCTGTTATTAGAGGCTTCAAATTGCTGATTTTATCTGTAAGTCACAAAATACACAGAATCACTTAATACTATAACCACACTTCCGAAGTATTGAATCAGAGAGTCATACAGCAGAGAAACAGGCCCTTTAGCCTAACTCATTCATGTTGACCAAAGCAGCCACCTAAGCTACAAGAGGAAATCTGCAGATGCTGGAAATCCAAGCAAAACACACAAAATGCTGGAGGAACTCAGCAGGCCAGGCAGCATCTATGGAAAAGAGTACAGTTGACATTTCCGGACGATGCTCTTCAGCAGGACTGGAGAAAACAGGATGAGGAGTTAGAGTTAGAAGGTGGGGGGGGAGGGGAGGGGAGGGAGAAACACAAGATGATAGGTGAAACCAGGAGGTGGGAGAGGGGTGAAGTAAAGTGCTGGGAAGTTGATTGGTGAAAGAGATACAGGGCTGGAGAAGGAGGAATCTAACTGGGGAATCTAATCTAAGGGGGAAGAGTCAGAAGGCCCTGGAAGAAAGAAAAGTTGGAGGAGTACCGGAAGGAGGTGATGGGTAGGCAAGGAGATGAGGTGAGAGAGGGAAAAGGAGAGGTGGGAGGACATTATCCTGGTTTCACTCATCTCCTTGTGTTTCTTGCTCCCCTCCCCTCCCCCACCTTCTAACTCTGACTCATCTTTTTGTTCCAGTTCTGCTGAAGGGTCTCAGCCTGATACATCACTGTACGGTTTTCCATAGATGCTACCTGGCCTGCTGCATTCGGCCACCTAAACTATTCCCCTTTGCCTTTACTTGATCCAAATCCCTCTAAACCAACTGTCTTCTAAAATGCCTCAACCACTTCCTCTGGCAGCTCATTCCACGTACTCGCTTCCCTCTGCGTCACAAAGTTACCCTTGGGTCCCTTTTAAAATCTCCCCCTCTCACCTTACACCCGTACACCCTAGCTTTGGTTCCCTTTCCCTGGGATGAAAGACTGTGCATGTTCACCCTATCAATGCCCCTTTGTAAGATTACCCCTCTGTCCTGCATTTCAAGTACTAATAAAACCCTAGCCTGCCCATCTTTCTCCGTATAACTCAGCGGTCTACTCTGCAACCTTTCCAGCTTACTGGCAATTTTTCTTTAACAAAACTAAACACAGTACTTCAAGTGTGGCCCCACCAGTATCTTGTACAACTGCACATAATGTTCCAACTCCTGTAGGCACTGTCCTGAATGATGGTCTGTGTGCCTAACAACTTAATCAGCACCCTGTCTACCTGTGACACCATTGTAATGAATGGTATGAATGAGAGCCAATTAACGTGAACATTTATCGTTTGCCCCTGCCTAGTTGCAATGGTCCAGGATGTTCCACACTCAGTCGCTGGTTTCAATGGGCTTGGATGTTGCATTGTCTAATCAAGCATCATTGCACACATATCAATAGAAGCAAATGCTTATCAGTTTTTACAGCAAATCATTTAAGTGCCTTCCTGCAGGCAGAATGTTCCCTTAACGGACAATGGCACCTGAGTACTGTACTGTGGGCAGGTTCATGTAAACAGGAATATTTTCAACACTGTTTCTCCTTTAAATTTAATATTGTTTGAGAGTTCACTTGTATGTCCATGAGACAGGGATGAGAAGTGTAAGGTCATTGGGATGGTGGGAGCTGTGGAGGTGTGAAGTGTCATGAGTGAGGAGTAAGGGTTAAAGGTTTTGGGGAGGCTTGGGGTTGTGGAGGGTCATGGAGAGGGTGAAGAGTGAGGGGCAGGGGGTGCATGGAGTTTTAAAAGGCATCTGTGGGGTTAGTTGATATCTGGAACATGCTGCCAGAACAGGTGGTAGAATCAGATAAATTGGATATTTAAGAGACATTTAGAGAGACATAAATAGACAAGACATGGAAAGAGCAACAACCTATCTTCTGGGGGAATCTCCAGATCTCAGCAGGCCAAGCAGCATCTGTGGAGGGGAAGGAATTGCTGATATTTTGGGGTGAAACCCTCCAACCATTGTGATGCAGGGTTTAGACAGGATTCAGAAAGGACCACTCCTCAGGCTGGCAGATGGGATTGGTGTAGATGGACAAGAGGGTGAGCATGGATTTGGTGGGCTGAAGGGCCTGTTTCTGCGCTGTACCACTGTGAATTTATGACACCATGCCTCTATGTGTACAAGGACTGGAGCAGTGTTAGTTGTGTTGGGTTCTGGTATGGCACAGGTAGGAGTTGTGTTTCGCTCGGATAAGATCGGCTACCCATTCTGGAGGGGGTGAAATTGTTGAAGCCTGCGCTGAGCTTGACTGCATGTGTAAGGTCCTCCAAGTCAGCCATGGAGTTATACAGAACCTTCACTCTGATAAAGGTGATCACCAAAGCTAGTCCCACAATTTGAGTTTGACCCATATCCATCTAAACCTTTCCCATCCATATACATTCAGTAGCCATTTTATCAGGTACATCTGGTTAACGCAGTTAACCACATAGCAGCAACTCAATACACAAAAGCATACAGACATGGTCAAGATGTTCAGTTGTTGTTCAGACCAAACATCAGAATGGAAAGAAATATGATCTAAGTGACTCTGACCATGGGACGATTGTTGGTGCCAGATGGGGTGGTGTAAGTGGGATGTTTGTGAAGAAGAAGAGTTCAGGATGTATATTGCATACATTTCTCTGACATTAAATGCATTTATTGAAGTATCTCAGAAACTGCTAATCTCTTGGGATTTTCACACACGACTATCTCTAACGTTTACAGAGAATGGTACAAAAAAACAAAATAAAAATCCTGTGGGCGGCAGTTGTGTGGGTGAAAGCACCTTGTAAATGAGAAAAGTCAGAAGAGAATGATCAGACAGGAAGGTGATAGTAACTCAAATAGCCACATGTTACCACAGTGGCGTGGTGAGAGCATCTCTGAATGCATAGCACACCGAACTTTGAAGTGGATGGGATGGGCTACAGCAGCAGAAGACCATGAGCACACACTCGGTGGACACCTTATTAGGTACAGGAATTACTTAATAACAAGGGGAAATCCCTAAATATCCCCGTGACGGCCTATAAAGGAACCTCATGTCACAACTGTTTAGTTTGTTGGCACCCCGAGTCATACATCTCCTTTTCACTCACTGCATTTTCCAGGATCAGTCCAAGTCAGCTGCCCATTCAGGTCTCAACTCTACCATGATTAGCTCTGGATCAAACTAGTGACAGGTTCTTACAATGCAAGTACACATTTTCTACCCCCACTTTTTCCTCCCCGCTGATCCCAGCAAGTGTAACAAGTGCTACATTTGCCCCGACACCTCGCTCACCACCACTCAAGCCTATAACACTAAGGTAACACTTCAGTGTGTGTTGGCGTCATCTACTGTACCTGGTGGTCCTGGTGAGGCCTTCTCTACATCACTGAGACCCGACAGAGACAAGGGTCCGTTTGGTCAAACACTTTTGTTCTATTCGTTACAAAAGGTGGGATTCTCCGCTGGCTACCTGTTTCAGTTCAATTTCCCATATACATTCTGACATGATGGTCCATAGTCTACTCTACTACCGTGATGAGGCCACACTCAGGATGGAGGAGCAACCTATCAATCTGTCTGGGCAGCCCCCAACCTGACGGCATGAACATCGAGTTCTGCAACTTGTGCTAATCCCACCCTTGCCCCTTCTCTCTTTAATCATTCTTCATTCTAATTACCTTCTCACCCCTTCACCTGAACATCACCTCCCTCTGGTGCCCTTCCTCTTTCTCTTTACTCTATGCTGTCCTATAATATTCCTCCTTCTTCACCCCTCTGTCTCTCCCACCTATCACCTCCCAGTTTTTTACTTCACCTCTCCCCCACACACCCAGCTTCCCCCTCTTCTGGTTTCACCTACGACCTGCCAAATTATACTCCTTCCCCTCCTCCCGCCATCTTATTCTGGCTATCTCCCCTCTTCCTTTTCAGTCCAGATGAAGGGTCTCAATGTAAAATATTGGCAGTTCATCTCCCTCGGTAGCTGCTGCCTGATTCACTGAGTCCCACCAGCTCCTTCGTGTGTTTCTTAGCATAATTTCCCAGTGTCAGTCATGGGGGTGGGGGAGGCAGCTCAGAAGGTTTAAAGTCCTTCGTTTGGCTGGGGATTTACTTAGCCAATGCATGCTCAATGTGAAAGGAGGTCAAAGAAAGGAATTTGCACGTTATCTCAAGAATGTGCCTTGCAAACAACAATAAAAAGAAATTATTTTTGGCAGGCGCTGAAATGTAATTGTTATTCAGTTACTTTGCAATCCGGAAGCTTATCGTAGTGAGAGTGAGAGTGGGATGGAAGGAGGAAGAGGGGGCTTTGACAGGCTCTAAGACATGGAGCACACAAACAGGCTCTTGAGCCTCCAATATGCAGGCCGGACTTTATGCCCATTCACATCAATCCCAAATACTTGCATCAGGACCAATGTTCCCTCCTATTTGTAGTGACCAGTGTGCAGAAAAATATCTTGTGCTGTGCAATCCTTTGCTCAGCAGCAACAGCCTGTGCGACTGTATCATTTCCTCAATAAAAGCAGTGTAAGTAAGCCATTTTGAAATCTAAAATCAGCAGATAGATCGCTGCAAGCTCCACATGGTCAACACGGTCCACAACAGAAACTGGAAAAGGAAATGTGATTGCGTACGATCGTGAAATATACATAAGATGCCAATAGGATAGAGGGTGACAACCTTTTGTGTGCAGTTCAAATTCCTTTATACGCTAGTAGCAAACGATGTGTGCGTGCACACACCTTAGAGGGAACATTGATTGGGACAGCATCCTTCTAAGCCTGGCCTATTTAAGCACCTGCTTAAATGCCTCTGAAGTATAGTGACTGCATCTGATTTCAGCACCTCCTCTGGAAGTGAGTTTTGGATAAGATTACAATAAAGAAATGTAGACATAAATAGAGAGGGAGATAGTACAGCACTTGTATGCATCTTTCACTAATTACATGGGTCAACTACTTAAGAAAAAGTTGTGGCATGACCCCCCTCACAGGGAGTTAAGAGTTTCTGGAAATGCCGGAGACTGTAGATGCTGGAATTTGGAGAACACCTGCCCCCACACTTCTACCCTCACCACCATCCCAGGCCCCAGACAGTCCTTTCAGGTGAGGCACCACTTCACCTGCGAGTCAACTGGGGTGATATACTGTGTCCGGTGCTCCCGATGTGGCCATTTATACATTGGGGAGACCCGCCGCAGACTGGGAGACCGTTTCGCCGAACACAGGCGCTCGGTCCTCCAGCAGTGGCGGGATCTCCCTGTGGCCACACACTTCAATTTCACAGACTACTCCCACTCCGACATGTCTGTCCATGGCCTCCTCTACCGTCAAGATGAGGCCACACGCAGGTCGATGGAGCAATACCTTATCTCCCGCCTAGGTAGCCTCCTACCTGCCGGCATGAACATTCAACTTACATATCTCCGTTGATACCCCTGCCCTCCACCTTACCCCCATCCCTATCTATAATTTTTGTCTGGTTCTCTTTCTCTCTCTTTCCCCCCTCACTATAATCTCCCCCCAGCCCTACCTTTCTTTCTCTTTTATTTCCCATAATTCTCCACCTTCCCCCTAGTCCATTTCCCTTCAGCCTATCACTTCCCAGCTCTCTACTTCATCCCTTCCCCCACTTCTTATCCCCCCTCGACCATCCCATGTTACTTCACTCCTGATGAACGGTTTCGGCCCGAAACGTCGTCACTACCTCCTCCCATAGATGCTGTCTGGCCTGCTGAGTTCTGCCAGCATTTTGTGTTTTAAAATGTAATGAGACGTTTGTTGCTCATGAAACTTTGCAATTCTCTTCCACGAAGAGAATACTTTTCAGGCAGAGCTAGATGGATTCTCAGCAGGAAAGAGCGTGACAGGTTACCACAGGTGGAGTTGAGGTCTGATGGTGGGTCGGGCTGGAATGTATGTGTGGCCTACGCGTGCTCATAGCTTTATGATCCAGAGCACATTTCCAACCAATTAAATACTTCTGAGATGCTGTCAGTGAAGTGACACAGGACCGGGTCTCTGACTCCATGATTCTCCGGCTTATGGGAGAGTTATTGGGAGAAATCTAGCATTAAATAATAGACCAGAGAAGGAGAGAGATTCAGAATAAAAGAGAGGGACGTGGGAAAGTATCAGATGTGAAAGGTGGCATGCGGTGGAGGTGAGCAAGGGTTGGGGGAATGGAGTGGTAGTGGGAGGTGAATGAGATGGAAAGAGTGTGAGATGAAGAGTGTATGTGTTGTAGAGAGAAAGGGAGTGACCATGTATGGGGGAAGGAGGGAGGGAGGGAGTGATAGAGAATGATAATGAGATGGGTCAGCAAGTGTGTGTGTGAGAGAGAGTGTGTTAAGTGTGTGAGTGAAGGACAAGGAAAGGGTGTGGGTATGTAAGTGTATTAAGGATACTATCTGAACGAGCTATTCAAGAGCAAAAAGATTTGTTTGTTTGTTTTATTGACTACACAAAAGCACAATAAGTTATTTGAAATATCACAGGAAATTCTAGATCTAGATTCGAAAGGCCTCCGCCTAATCAGAAATCCGTACTGGGGACAAACTGCCGCTGTAAGAATAGATGGAGAAGTGAGTCAGTTTACGAAAATCAAGAGAGGTGTTAGACAAGGGTGTGTTTTCTCCCCTGATTTGTTTAATGTGTACAGTGAAACAATATTACAAAAAATAAGAGAAATCTTGGAGATGTTAATAATTTCAGATATGCGGATGACACTGTGTTAATTGCAAGTACGGAAGAAGAACTACAAAACTTAATTCATATAGTTGTTGAGGAAAGTGCAAAAATGGGTCTATCAGTTGCAAAAAGACAATGTATGGTGATATCCAAAAAGGAGACTCCTATCTGCAGGCTGAGAATAAACAGGGAGGACATAAAACAAGTACAGAACTTTTGCTACTCAGGAAGCTGGGTGACATCAGATGGCAGGTGCGACTTGGACATCAAAAGAAGAATAGGGGTGACAAAAGACACCATTACGAGAATGAAGAGTATACTGACCAACACTAAACTAGGCATGACAACCCGCCTCAGAGTACTGAAATGTTACGTTTATCCAGTTATGTCATATGGCTCACAAAGTGCACTGCAGATGCTGTGGTCAAAGCAACATGTACAAACACGCTGGAGGAACTCAGCAGGTCGGGCAGCATCCGTGTAAACGAGCAGTCAACATTTCCGGCCGAGACCCTTCATCAGGACTGAAGAGGGAGGAGGCAGGGGCCCTATAAAGAAGGTGGGGGGAGGGTGGGAAGGAGAAAGCTGGTAGGTGCCAGGTGAAAAACCAATCAGAGGAAAGATCGAGGGGTGGGAGAGGAGAAGCAGGGAGGGGATAGGCAGGAAAGGTGAAGAAGGAATGTAAAGGGAAAGCACTATGTGTAGTAGAAGAAGGCAGAATCATGAGAGAGGTGATAGGCAGCTGGAGGAGGAGGCAGAGTGAAACCGGGATGGGGGAAGAGAGAGGGAGGGAATTACCAGAAGTTGGAGAATTCAATGTTCATGCCAAATGACTTCAGGTACTTTCCTCTCTCTCCCTTCCCCCATCCCGGTTTCACTCTGCCTCCTCCTCCAGCTGCCTATCACCCCTCTCATGATTCTGCCTTCTTCTACTACCCATAGTGCTTTCTCCTTACATTCCTTCTTCACCTTTCCTGCCTATCCCCTCCCTGCTTCCCCTCCCCCACCCCTCGATCTTTCCTCTTATTGGTTTTTCACCTGGCACCTACCAGCTTTCTCCTTCCCACCCTCCTCCCACCTTCTTTATAGGGCCCCTGCCCCCTCCCTCTTCAATCTTGATGAAGGGGCTCGGCCCGAAACGTTGACTGCTTGTTTACACGGATGCTGCCCGACCTGCTGATGTTATATGGCTCAGAATGTTGGACAATATCCAGTAACATGAGGAAACGAATTGAAGCAGCAGAGATGTGGCTTTTGAGGAGGATGCAGAGAATATCATGGGCAAAACGAATATCTAATGAGGATGTCATGAACAGAGCAAGCACAAAAAGAGAAATAATGTATGAGATCATGAAAAGGCAATGTAACTTCACTGGACATGTGATTAGGAAAGAGGAGTTAGAATGCACGGTAACTATGGGAAAGATTGAAGGGAAGAAAGCAAGAGGAAAGCAAAGACAAATGATGATGGAGACAGCAGCCAGAGAACTGGAAATGAATACCAATGAATTGATCCACTTGACCCGAAACAGGAGTGTGTAGCCCATGGCAGTCAAAGCTCAAACTGGGCATGGCACCTGATGATGATGTAAATGTATGTGTGTGTGAGAGAAAGAGAAATCAATCGATCTCCAAACTACAAACTGCAGGCTCTAACAGTTCCAGAAATACATTTAAGGTGAAAAACAAATGTAAAAGAAGTAAAATGGACATTTTCATGAGTTACCTGGAAGATGTTAACTGAGGGAGTGATATACCCTGGTACCATCTTGACTGGAAGATTGTGTTGCTCTGGATTTCCAGCATCTGCAGAATCACTTGTGTAAATTATTACTTTCCCAGTTTTCCCCATGCCTGTCATATTGATGGTTGTGTAAATACCTTCTGGCTTGAAGAGTGTCTGTAGTTTGAGAGCCAAAGCCCTTGTTCATCCCCATCACAAGCTGTCTGGAATCTAAACCAACCACCATCTCCTCCCTTCCAGTCACAACACAACTCGGGCTAAGCTGAAGATCCCATCTGTGGCGCACTAGGTGCCAGGCTGACTGGAGTTACATACAGGCTAATTACAGTCTGTCTGTACACCAGTTTCTTCACCTTTGTCTTGCTTACACGCCTCTGACGGGAGCTTCAGGCTTGGTCTCACGAATGGGTGTGGAACATACTGAAAGGGACTCATGTTGAATGGAACAATAGCCTCACTCCGGGTTGCCTCAGAACAGACAGCTGTAGACACTAACCCATAAATGATGACAGTAGTTCACGTTATTAGACAGCTTAGTCAGAGGAGCAGAGAGGCAGGACTGGAAAGGAAGCCACGTAGGCCAGATTCAGAATCTGATTTTTATCACTGTCTTGTGTGATGTGACATTGGCCGTTTCTTGGCAGCAATACAGTACAATGCGTAACTTTACTATAAATTATAAAGTAAATAGCACAAAACATAACAAGGTCATGTTCAGTGGTTCATGAACTATTCAGGAATGCCATGGTGGAGGGCAAGAAGCTGTTTCTGAATCATTGAGTCTGGATTTTCAGACATCTGTACCTCCTGTCTGAGGTTAGTAGAGTCACAGATGGTAAGGGCCTTTAGTGATGGACGCTCCCTCCACAGAGTGGTGAATGATGCTGATTCCTGCTGTGAATCACCTGTATTTATACTGTACCAATACTCACCTTAGGTGTGCAGGGGCTTAGAGAGGAAATTCCAATTCCCATTCCCATTCCAGCTTGTCACTCCATGGACTCCTCTTGTGCCACGATGAGGCCACTCTCAGGGTGGAGGAGCAACACCTTGTAGTCTGTCAGGATAGCTTTCATCCTGATGGCACGAATACCAATTCCTCCTTACAGTAAAACATATTTTACTTTCCATTCCCCTTTTCTTCTATTCCCCACTGCAGTCTCTTTAACATCTGCCGGATGGATGCTGAGGATGTTCTATGAGGCTGTGGTGGCCAGTGCTATCACGTTTGCTGTTGTGTGCTGGGGCAGCAGGCTGAGGGTAGCAGACACCAACAGAATCAACAAATTCATTCGTAAGGCCAGTGATGTTGTGGGGGTGGAACTGGACTCTCTGACGGTGGTGTCTGAAAAGAGGATGCTGTCCATGTTGCATGCCATCTTGGACAATGTCTCCCATCCACTCCATAATGTACTGGTTAGGCCCAGGAGTACATTCAGCCAGGACTCATTCCACCGAGATGCAACACTGAGCGTCATAGGAAGTCATTCCTAACTGTGGCCATCAAACTTTACAACTCCTCCCTCGGAGTGTCAGACACCCTGAGCCAATAGGCTGGTCCTGGACTTATTTCCACTTGGCATGATTAACTTATTATTATTTAATTATTTCTGGGTTTTATTTTGCTATATTTCTACTCTATTCTTGGTTGGTGCAACTGTAACGAAACCCGATTTCCCTCGGGATCAATAAAGTATGTCTGTCTGTCTGTCTGTCTGTTATCTCTTCTCTCCTGCCTATCACCGTCCCCTCCTCCTTCCCTTTCTCCTATAGTCCTCTCTCTTTTCCTATCAAATTCCTTCCTCTCCAGCCCTTTACCTTTCCCACCCACCTGGCTTCACCTATCACCTTCTAGCTATCCCCCTTCCTGCCTCCCCCTTCCTTTTAATTCTGGCATCTTCCTCTTTCCTTTCCAGTCCTGGAGAAGGGCCTCAGTCTGAAACGTCGACTGTTTATTCATTTCCATAGATGCTGCCTGACATGCTGAGGTCCTCCAGCTTTTTGTGTGTGTTGCTTTAGGAGCGGAGATCACACCGCCTTCTTTCCCATTGCAGATAAATTAATTTACTCTTTTTACATGCACACAGTGAAAAACTTGTTTTGCATGCCGTCCATACAGGTTATTCACAACAAAAGTACTTTAAGGTAGTACAAGGGAAAGCAGTAACAGAATGTAGAATATGGTATGACAGAGAAAGTGCAGTGCAGGTAGATAATAAAATATAAGGGCATGGCGAGATAGATTATGAGGAGTCCACCTTATTGTATCAGGTGATCATTCAATACCGTTATAACAGTGGAATAGAAATTGTCCTTAGGAAGGAGGTATGCGTTTTGTATCATCTGCTGAGTGGGAGGAGGAGGAGAATATCTGGGGGTGGGAGGACTCTTTAGTAATGCTGGTTTGTTTACTGAGATAGTGAGGAGTGTAATCGGAGTGCATAGAGTGGAGGCAGGTTTCTATGATGAGCGTATTGTGACATATATATACTTGGAGAATACATTTACTTTGACGCTGTGATGCATGCAGACAGGATGCTTTCTATGATGTATTGATTGGTGAAGATCAAAGGGAACGTGCCAACTTTCTTTAACCTCCTGAGGAAGTGGAGGTGCTGGTGTGTTTTCTCGACCTTGGTGTCTGTAGTTGGGCTAGGACAGGCTACTGATGATATTTCATTCCTAGGAACTTAAAGATTTCAACCCTCTTGACCTCAGCACTGTTGATATAAAGAGCAGCATGTGCACTGCCTCCCCCCCGCTTCCTGAAGGCAGTGATCAACTCTTGATTTGCTGATATTGAAAGAACGATTGCTGTCATGACATAATATCACTATCTGCTTCCTGTACTCCGACTCGTCCTGACTTAAGATTCAGCCCACTACGATGGTATCATCTGCAAACTTTGTAGATGGAGTTAGTGCAGAACCTAGCCCCGGGGTTGTGAGAGTACAGGGACTAGAGTCGAGGGCTGCGGATGCAGCCTTGTGGGGCACCAGTGTTGAGGATAATTGTGGCGGAGGTGACGCTGCCTGTCCTTACTGTTTAAGGGTGAGTCACACAGGGCAGCAGTGATCAGTCCTACAGAAAGTGAAGAGCAGCCGGGTGGACAGAGCAAAGCTGCTGAGTGAATCGCACCTTTGATTTAGCCAATTACTGTAGTAACACCGTGCTGCTGACAGGAGGGAAAGGTTTTTGCAGTCAGATGTGTTTTCAGGGAAGGGTAGCGTCGACCTTTTGTTGTGCTAACCTCACACTGACTGCAGTACTTATTGACGGGAAGGTCAAGTCTGTGTTTGTTCCCCCCCCCCATCACCACCAACACCCCCCCTCCCCTCATCCTCTGTCCATCGAGTCTTGGCACCCTGACCTGACTGAGCAATTTCTAAATGAGCCATTGCGTTGATCTGTTCTCGGAAACTAAAGCAAAACAAGAGGGGACAGACAGATGTTGAAATGGAAAATTGCTGAGGAAGTGCAATTAGGGAGCATATTCGGGTGATAAGTTTTCCTTGCGACATCAGAGTGAGTTTGATAAAGAAACAAGGACAAATAAACAAAGTTCATGGAACATACCCAAGTGGGAGAGTATTTCTTTCTGCCTTGTTCCGTTTTAAAACCAGTTGTAATTTAAACAGGGCAAGTGGAAACATAATTGTGCTTGTTTGACTCTGATCAAATATACAGTACAAAAAAGCAGAGGCTTATTAGTTGCACAGCCACATTATCTGAGACACTGGACACAGAGAGTAAGGACTCTCCACTAGGGACACAAAGTTAGCAGGTACTAGAGCCTGGTGCAACACACACAGCATTGGAGGAACTCAGCGCATCAGGCAGCACCTCTGTGAGAGAAATGGACAGATGACTTTTCGGCTCACTCGAAACACTCTGAGCTGCCGACCTCCTCCAGTGATTTGTGTGATGTTAGGGAGGGTTGTGTCGTCACTGAGCACTCCAACAAACTTCTACACATGTACTGTTGAAAGTATCCTGATGTATTGCATCATGGTTTTCTGAAAGGAAAATCCTGCCTGACAAACCTACTACAATTCTTTGAGGAAATTACAAGCAGGGTAGCCAAAGGAGATGCAGTAGATGTGGTGTACTTGGATTTTCAGAAGGCCTTTGACAAGGTGCCGCACATGAGGCTGCTTAGCAAGAAAAGACCCCGTGGAATTACAGGGAAGTCACTAGCATGGGTGGAGCATTGGCTGATTGGCAGAAAACAGAGAGTGGGAATAAAGGGATCCTATTCCGGCTGGCTGCCGGTTACCAGTGGAGTTCCACAGGGGTCGGTATTGGGACCGCTACTTTTTACAATGTATGTTGAGGAAACAGAGAGCCTGCAGAGAGACTTAGATAGTTTAGGGGAATGAGCAAAGAAGTGGCAAATGAAGTACAATGTTGGAAAGTGTATGGTCATGCACTTTGGTGGAAGAAATAAACGGGCAGACCATTACTTAGATGGGGAGAGAATTCAAAATGCAGAGGTGCAAAGTGACTTGGGAGTCCTTGTACAAGATACCCTAAAGGTTAACCTGCAGGTTGAGTCAGTTGTGAAGAAGGCGAATGCAGCGTTGGCATTCATAGAATATAAGAGCAGGGATGTGATGTTGAGGCTCTATAAGGCACTCGTGAGACACTCATAGAAAGATTCTGAATGTTAAAAAGCCTGAACAGATTAGATATGGCAAAGTTATTTCCCATGGTAGGGGATTCTAGGACAAGAGGGCACAACTTCAGGATTGAAGGATGTCCTTTTAAAACTGAGATGCGGAGAAATTACTTTAGTCAGCGGGTGGTAAATCTGTGGAATTTGTTGCCACGAGTGGCTGTGGAGGCCAAGTCATTGGGTACATTTAAGGCAGTGATAGATAGGTTCTTGATCAGCCAGGGCATCAAAGGGTATGGGGTGAAAGCAGGGGAGTAGGGATGACTGGATGAAGTGAATCAGCCCATGATTGAATGGTGGAGCAGACTCGATGGGCCGAATGGTCTACTGCTGCTCCTAAATCTTATGGTCTTATGGTCTGCAGCAACTCAAATGCGCAGTAACTGAAGAAACTGCAGAGAGTAGTGGACTTAATCCAATACATTAGGGCCACAGCACTCCCCAACATCGGTTGTTCGCACAGGAGGAAATGCCTCAAGATCCATCATCCAACATCAAAAGGGCCCACCATCTGGGCCATGCCATCTTCTCACAAAAATATCGGGTAGGAGGTACAGAAGCCAGATTCATGAACAGCTACTTCCCTTCAACCATCTGGTTCTTGAAATAGTTGGCACCGCCCTCATCACTACAGTTTAGCAACACTATGGCCACTTTGATCACTTTGAACTAAAATGGAGTTTTATTTGTTATAATTACAATATGTTTGTTCCTGTAAAATCTGAATAAATTTATGCTTAATATGTTTTTCTTGAGAGTTCTGTTTATAGGATGCTATTTGTCTGTAATGCTGCTGCTGTTAAAGTCTTCATTGCATGCATGCATGTGACAATAAACTTGACCTTGAAATTGGAGGCTCCTCAGCTGAGAGCCTGCCTTTTGATTGGACAGACCACCTCGAGGCAAGGAATGTGATAGACTAAATGTGAAAAGATACAGCAGCTGCAACGGTTATGTTCTGGGGGCCAATAATCAAGACAGTGGTTAAGAGGCTTCAGAAGGTTAAGAGTTTTGCTTAAGAGGATTGATGAGGGCACAGTGGTGGATGTTATCTGCATGAACTTTAGCGAGGCCTTGTCAAGGTCACTCGTGCAAGGCCAGCCAGGGAAGTTCGGCTGTATGGGACCCACTGAGAGGCAGTTGGTACATAATTGCTTTGATGGCATTGAGCAGAAGGTGCAGAGGGAGATGGTGGAAAGGTACGAGAAGTGGTGTGTCACAGGGATTGGTGCTGGACCTGTTGTATCTACGGGAATGTACAAAGCTTGCAGATGACACTAAAAGAGGTGGTATCATAGACAGTGAAGCAGCTTATCAAGAGTTGCAAGAAGGTCTCGATCATCTAGGTAAATTGGACAAAGAAAGGCAAATGGCACTCAGTCAAGGCAAGTATGAGGTATTGCACATTGATGAGTCAAACTAGAGTAGAAGGTTCACAATGAACAGTATAATTCTGGGACTGCTGTAGGATAAATGGATCTAGGAGTACAAAGAGATAGTTTCCTGAAAGTAGTAATGCAGCTAGACAAGGAGATGAAGAAGGCATTAGGAATACTGACCTTCACTAGTTAGGGTACTGAGTACAGCAGGTGCAACCTTACAATGCTGTTGTCCCATGTGTTGGTGAGGCTGCACCTCGTGTATTGCATCCAGTTTTCAACAAATCACTACAGAAAAGATGTCATGAAGCTGGAATGAGTGCGCAGAAGGTTTATGAGAATGTTGCCAGGACTTGAGGGCATGCGTTATACAAAGAGGTTGGGCAAGCTAGGATTTTATTCATTGGAACGTAGGAGGCTGGGGTGTATTAAATCATGAGGGCCATGAATAGAGTAAATGTTTTCACTTCTTTCTCCCTCAGGAAAGGGGAATCAAAAACTAAATAGCACAGATTTAAAGTCAGAGGAGAACATTTTAAAAGGGACCTGACAGGTAAATTCATGCAGAGTGTGGTGTGTATATGAAACAAGCTGCCAGAAGTGGATGAAGCAGGTACAATAAGCCAATGTAATAAAAGACTCCGATCACCCTGGACGATCTGTCCTCTTTGCACCCACCCCCCCCCGCCCCATCAGACAGAAGATAGAAAAGCCTGAAAGCATATAAAGCCAGACTCAACAATAGCTTCCATCCCACTCTAGGAAGACTAGTGAATAGTACCCGGCATGATCAGATAGACATTTCATAGTCTACACCTTTATGGTCTTTTACCTTTTGTCTACCAGCACTGCATTTTCTCCGTGGCTGTAACACTCTACTCTGCCATACGTCATTGTTTTCCCTTGTACCACCCCAATCCACTGACATGGGCCAGCAAACAAAGTTTTTCACTGTAACCTCTTTACATGTGACAACAATAAACCAATTTACAATTTTAAAAAAACTGACCAGGTATATGAATAGAAAAGGTTTGGAGGGATATGGATCAAACATGGGCAACTAGGACTGGCTTAGGTGGCATCATGGGTGAAGGGCCTAATTGGGTGCTGTGGACTCTAATGACTATATCTGAGACTTGTACTGGAGAGTGTAGAGGAGGTTCATCAGGACATAGTAGGGAAGATGCACTGGGGTAGAAGAGCTGGTGTGATCTTGATGAAAGAAAGCAGGTTCAAAAGGCTTGGATGACATTCTCCTGTTTCTAATTCTTAAGTACCTCCGGTCAGTTCATGAGGTCTTAAAAATCTGAGACTTATTGCCTTTCTCTCCTTAAATTAGCTTTGTTACGAGAGATCAAGTGGGCTGCAATACATAGATCCTGCAACAGATTAATTTTCTTATGTGGAGTCATTAAAACAATAAAACTTCATCCAAACATAACAGTTGCTTGGGAAGAGAAGAAAGAGTGGGCTCTGCTGTTTTTTCTCTGACATATGCTGTGATAATTGAAGATGAATTAATACTGATAATTTTTCATTCTTCCTACGCACATGCTCTTGATAGAAATGGTGGCTTAGAAGGACTCCAGATATTTCCATGAAATTGGTGATAACATCCTGTGGAACTCTTTTGATAATAGACAAGTAGGTTAACATCAAAGTTAACTTTGAAGGCAAGTCTATGGTAGTCATTTCTTTTTGAATGTTCCTCTCACCTCCCACCATTTTCCCTTTGCGAAGGAAGACCTACTTCTGCAAAAGTTGTTCCCTGTCACTGAAAAGAAATGATCCCAAGGCTCTAAAGTAAAGGCAGAGAATACTTCTACTCTCTCCCAGTGTAACTGTGATGGAATGACCTTGTGGAAGTACAGAATGGAACAGACCCTTAAACCCAACAGGTCCATGCTGACTAAACTAGTACCACTTGCCTGTGTTTGGCTCATATATCCCTCTAAACTCTTCTTATCCATGTACCATTCAAGTATCTGTCAAATGTTGTTGATGTAGCTGCCTCAGCCGCTTTCTATTGCAGTTCATTCTATTTTCCATTTTCTATGTTCTAATTCTATTCTATTTTCACCCTCCAGGTGAAAAATTCCCTACTGAGTTCCTATTAACTCTCTCCTCGCTCACCTTAACCCTATTTCCTCTAGCTCTTGATTTCACAGCCCTGAGAAATAGACTATGTACTTTCACCCTATCAATGCCTTTCATGATCTTACATGCCTCCATAAATCACTCCTCAGTATCCTACGCATCAATTTAAAAAAAAAGTCTCACTTGCTCAATTTCTCTCCCTTACTCAGGCCCACAGATCCTGGCACCTTCTTCTTGAGTCTCCACTGTTCTCCTTCCAAGCTAATGGTATCTTCATATAGTAGGGCAACCAAAACTGATCAGAATATTCAAATTGTAGCCTTCCCAATGTCCTTGCCTTGGAGATGCCAATCTCCTTGGGAGACACATCAGATGCAGGTGGTAGATCTGCTGCCTCACAGCACCAGGGAGTTGGGTTTGATCCTGCCCAAGTGCTGTCTGTGCGCTGTTTGAACATTCTCCCTGTGGCAAAGTGCATTTCCTCCAGGTGCTCTGGTTTCTTCCCATGTCCCAAAGATGAATAAGTTGTTATGTATAAATTGCCCCTCTTTAGGTGAGTAACAAAATGTGGGAGGACCATGAGCAAATGAATACTACCTCACTATCCTCTTTTGGAACTTTTGATCTCCCAATCCAGACTGTTGTGACCCTTGCACTTTGTGTCTGCCTGCACTGCATTTTCTCTGTAACTGTAATTCTATATGCTGAGTTCTGTTTTCCTTCTTATTACTTCACTATATTTATATGTGGAATGATCTGTCAGGCTGGCATGCAAATAAAAGTTTTTCATTGTGTCTCGGTACATATGAGAGTAACGAAACAAAACACATTTGGATTTGCCCTAATAGGTTACAAGTTCTCCATTGTTGTTGGATATCAGGCACAAGATGTGAAGATAAAGATTTATTGGAAGTTGGATATCTGCTGCATGGATACCAGTATTGTCTTCCTTGTAAAGGATAATTATTCCAGCTGCAGACCATCTCTGTACTCTAGGCATTGTGAAGAGAATTTTAAAGGTAAAGAGAAAAGTTTATAAGATGGGTGAATTTAAATCACCCACAATAGTAATTCGAGGATAACTAGACAATGTTGCACAGGCAAAGACATGCTCCATTTGAAGGAACTTGCAATACTAACAATGTGTGAACCAACCCAACAGCAAAATTCCATAAAATAGAAACCAAAGGAAACATTGAATATCTATTTTATCTTGTTATGATATCAAGGACGAATGCAGTGGCATTGCTGCTTCACAGCTTCAGCAACCTGGCTTTGAAACTGGTGCTAACTACACTGTGCTTGCACATTTCCTCTGCGTGCTCTGGTTTCCTCCCATATTTGAAAGACATGCAGGCTAGCAGGTTAAATTCCTACTCAGAATGAGTGGTTTGAAGAATCAGACTGGAGCGATGAGCAACAAGCAATCTTCTGAAGGAACCCAGTGGATCTGTGGAGTGAAATGGACAGTTGAGACCCTTCAACTGAACATCTTGGTCCAGATTGGGATTGGAATTGATTATTATTCTCACGTCTACCACAATACAGTAAATCTTTGGCTGCATACCATCCAGACAAATCACTCCATACATAAGTACATTGAGGTAATACTGTACAAATGATCCTACAGAATGTAGGATATAATGTTAAAGCAGTGCAGGTAGACAATAAGGTGCCAAGGACGTGATGAGGTAGATTGGGAGTTCAGGAGTTCATCATTAGTATACAGTATAAAGAAGGCCATTTAAGAGTCTGACAGCATATGTGCACAGAGAACAGAGGCAATGGGGAGAGAGGAGGTTACAGGGCAATTTGATTGATGGAGTTGTGCTGAGACCCTGAGTGGCTTTCTTAGATGTGCGGTATTAAGGGAATGTGACATGATATAAATGTTGGCTCAGAGTTTTTCATAGCCATCAAAGTATAGTTTAAGGTTGGCCTCTGTCGTGCTGTAAAGACGCAGATAACAGGGTCATCAAAGATACTGATGCTATTTGGAGAATAAAAAGAGCTTACAGAGTCATTTTTTTGACTGCTGGCATCACAAGTTCCAAAAGACATTCAACATGTAAAAGAATTAATGTACCCTGTTTTATTGCAGTGACTGTCTAGAGATTGTTAAGCATTGCCAAGGGGGATTGTGTGCATCTACTTAAGATACCAGGTATGACCTTAATTTAACGTGCTCAAAGGTGATCTTCAGCCTCAGGACTTTGCTGGATGGTCAGCTTTGATTGGAACTCATTTAGAGTAGATTTGAACCTGGTGCCTTTAAATATCGGTTATGCCTCACCTTTCAAGGATGTTGGTCAATGTTCCTCACCAGGGACCTGAGCTCTTTGACATTCCACTCTCACTCCCACTTATGATTGCCGCACATCCCTTTGAATAGGGAAGGGGCTAAGGACTGAGCTTGTGGGCAACAGTGTCAACTCTAAATGCAGGGAACATACAGCAAAATCAAATAAATTTGAAAAAGCATACGAGTTTTCTCTGTCAGCAGTCAGGACTGTTCCAAGCTTACACCGGTAATGCACCCCAAAATTGTCCTCCAGTACATTGAGGACTGTATTTGTGCTGCTTCCTGCACCCACGTTGAGTTAGTCAATTTCATCAAACTTTTCTCCACCTTCCTTCCTGAGACAGATATCCACAATCTTGTACAATATACTGACTCTCACAGTTATCTTCACTGCAACCCTTCCTAACCTATCACATATAAAAATACCATTTTGTTTTCTCCGTTCTTCCGTCTCCACTGCAACTGTTCGCAGGATAAACCTTTCCATTCCTGAATATCTGAGATGTTGGCTTTTCTTCAAAAGGATTTGTGTTTCCCTTCTACCACCATCGATGCTACCCTCACCCACATCTCCTCCATTTTCCGCACATTTGTCCTCACCCTATCCTCACACCACCACAACAGGGACAGGGTTTCCCTTGTCTTTACAAACCACCTCAAGAGCTTTCATATCCAGCATATCATTCTCCGTAACATCTGCTATCTCTAATGGGACTCTACCACTGACCACCTTTCTCTCTCCCCCACACCCCCCCCCCTGCACTTTCTGTAAAGATAAAACACTATGTTACTCACTTGTTCACTCGTCCCTCCCCACTGATCTCCCTCCTGGCACTTATCCCTCCATGACAAGTGCTACAGGTGCCCCTACACCACCCTCCGCCCCACCATTCAGGATGAGACCCGATACAGATTGGGAATTTTTTTTTGAGGACCTTTGCTCTGCTGCACTCAATTTGACCTCTCATTCCCATTCTTGCATCTTCATCCATGGCCTGCTCTAGTGCCACGATGAGGCCAAACCTCAGGTTAGGGGAGAAACACCTCATATTCCTACTAGGTCACCTCCAACTTGATGGCATGAACATCGATTTCTCTAACTTCTGCTAATCTCCCCCTCCCCCACTTTTTTCTAGTCATTCTGGTTACCCTCTTCCCCTTCTCACCTCCCCATCACCTCCCTCAGGTTGCTCTCCTCCTTCCTTTTCTTCCATGGTTCACTCCCCTCCCCGATTAGATTCATTTTCAGTCCTTTATCTCTTCCACTTACCCCCTCCAGCTTCTTTCTTAAACCCACCTCCCCCAGCCCTCCTTCACCTGTCAGCTTGTACTCGTTCCCCTCTTCTTCCCCACCCACCCCTACCCCTACCTTCTTCCTCTGGTTTGTGTCCATTTCATTCCCGTCCTGATGAAGGATCCTAATTTGAAATGTTGACTGATAGATGCTGCCTGACTTGCCAAGTTCCTCCAGAATCCTGTTGCTCAAGACTTGCAGCATCCACAGACTTGCTTATGTTTATGCGTTGGTGATGTTTTTGTCTAAAGTTTACATGGAAATCCGGGTTATTAGGTATAGACCGTGGCTTGGAGTTTCTAGTTGCTAGTTCAAACTCCTGCAGCACATCCAGGATAGACAGATTCTGTAGAACTACCCACCAGGTTTTTGGTCCATTATTACGCCAGTCTGCGTAGTAACTGTGACCAATTTTGGACCCTGTACTTAAGGAAAGATGTGCTGGCCCTGGAGAGGGATCTGGAGAAGGTTCATGAAAATGGTCCAGGAACGAAAGGCTTAAGACATGAAGAGAGTTTGGTGTCCCTGGACCTGTAACTCTGTGGCGCTCAGAAGAATCCAGGGTGATCTCATTGAAACCTGTTGGATATGGAAAGGTCATAACGTGGATGTGGAGAGGGTGTTTCCATCAGTAGGAGAGTCCAGAATCTGAAGGCACAGCTTTGAAATAAAGTGTTGTTCCTTTAAAACTGAAAAGAGGAGGAATGAGAGTGGTGAATCTCTGAAATTCATTTCCACATTCGGCTGTGGAAGCCAAGAGACTGAGTGTATAACAAATTCTTATTGGTAAGAGGATTAAGGATTACTGGCAGGAGAAAGGGGTTGAAAGAAAAATCAGTGATAGGTACTTTACAATCAGCATGGTGAGCCAAAGGACCAGATTGTGTGCTGTAAGACTGCAACTCTGATGGGAACTCTATTCCCAGGACAGTACTGAGTGAACACAAGTGTTGGAATTGCCAACTTCTGTATTGAAAGTTCAACAGAATTTTGGTTGTTGTTTGTGGTGGGTCCATAAAGTATCCTGTGTCACCAATTGGAATGAGTCAGCCCTGCGCACTGGCCAATATTTACATTACAATCAATAACATTAAAATAGCTTGAACATAAAAACCGGAAATTGGAATTAAAAGTTAATAATAAATATTTGTCAACAGTCAGCAGGCCAGGAAGATTCTGTGGAAAGAGAAAAGGAGTCATTATTTAAAAGTCAAAGTTTTTGAGTTATGCAGCACTAAAACAGGTTCTTTGAACTAAGTTGCTGACCATGTTTTCTGATTAATAAAGCACCGAAACAGGCCATTCAGCCCAACTGGTCCACCCTGCCAGTCCCAGTTCCCCACGTTTGTCCAATAACCCTCCAAGTACCTATCCAAATGCCTCTTAAACGTTGCGACTGTATTGGCCTTGACCACTTACTCTGGCCGCTCATTCCATTCAGGTAATCTCCACCTTCTTGTCTAAAGAAATTACCTCTGGAGAGGAGAGAGAGAAACTTAGCCAATATCGGAGATCAAGGAATTGCATAAATGGCCATTTTGACAAAGACAGAGGGAGTGAGTTGCCTAAAGCAGGTTTTTTTTTAATGATGTTATAACTGGGTCAGACATAAGATAATTGTTCCACAAATTTGTGTGGCGTGCTTTTGTACCAGAGTAGGAAACTACAGACAGAATGATCAGAATCGGGTTTACTGTCTCCGAAGTACATGATGTGAAATTTATTGTTTTGTTGCAGCAAATACATAAAATTGAAATAAATTTGAAAAATGAAATGTGCAGAGGAAAAGAATAATGCAGTAGGGTCCAATCATAAACAAGAGAAAATCTGCAGATGCTGGAAATCAAAGCAACACACAAAATGCTGGAGGATCCTGATGAAGAGTCTTGGCCAGAAACGTCAGCTGTTTACCCTTTTCCATCGATGCTGCCTGGTCTGCTGAGTTCCTCCAGCATTTTGTGTGTGTCACGCAGTAGTGTTCTTGGGTTCATGCAAGTGGTAAAGGGGGAGAAGCTGGTTCTGAATCAATGAGTATGGGCCTTCAGGTTCCCATTCCTCCTCCCTAAAGGTAGTAAGGAGAAGTGGGTGTGTCCCAGCTGGTGAGGGTCATTAGTGATGGATGTCACCTTCTAGAGGATGTCCGCCTATCAAAGATGTACTCAGGTGGGGAGATTATGCTTGTGATGGAACTGAAAGCAAGATCAGCAAAAAATGAGCTACTGGAAGAACCAGTGGGGGGAAATGGATAGTCCAGATAAAGGGTCTTGATCTGAAATTTTAATTGTCCATTTCCCTCCACAGGTGCTTCCTGACCCATTGAGTTCCCCAGCAGGTCATTTTTTTGCTTCAGATTCCAACACTTGTAGTCTCTTTTTGTGTCTGACAGAGAGGTCAGAGTGGGAATGGATGGAGATTTACATTGGCGAACATTTCAACCTCGGGTGACATCTTTCAGATAGTCCACAAGACTCTTTCTTTCACTTCTATGTCTTTTTATTTTAAACGTGTTTTTGGTACTGTTGGAGCCTGTGATCTTCAGATTGACTGAGCGATCTGGAACTTCGCTTTCTCCGTGAGGATTCCAGGAGGCGAGCAGCCATGATTGACTTTCATTTCTCGCCGATCTCACTGAATAAAGAACTGAGGAAGATTGAGGCTTTGAGGCAAATGAGCATTCAGTGCTGTCTACCAGCCTCTTGATTGCTGCTGCCAGTGGGGAATTCTCAGTGTGTGATGGTTGCTTACTTGTTGCTCCCAGGGTAAGGCCCTGTGTTCGAGTGGTCTCTCTCTCTCTCTCTCCCGTGATGCAATTGGAGGATGATACCAAAGTTCTGGGTCTGCATTTTATGGATTGGACAGTTTCGTGTTTTATATTCTGTATTTTTGCCCATTCTTTCCTGTTGCGGTCAGTGTGATTTGGTTGTGTTTTTTTTTGCATGTGGAAAGGGGTTTTGCGGCTTGCTGGTTTGACCTTATTGCTGTTTGTGTGATTTGGTTGTTTTTTTCCCAAGGGGTGATGGGGGGGGGGGGGGGTTAGACGTTCTTGTTGCCGTCAGCACTATTTATTTTTTGCATATGGAGGTTTGAATGGCTTCCATGGTTTTCTTTGTTCTGTGGCTGTCTCGAAAAGACGAATCTCAGAGTTGGATACTACATATGTACTTTGATAATAAAGGGACCTGGGCCTTGAACCTTGAACTTAGATTAGCAGTTAACAGGATTCTCAGCTATGCCCTTGTGGACTGGGTGCAGGAACTGTGCAAAGCAGCTTCCCAATCTGTGTTTCGTTTCACCGGTGCAGACGAGGCCACATTGTGAGTGCAGAATGTAGTTCACCAGACTGGGTGAACTGCTTCATCTGCAAAGATGATTTGTGTCCCTGGATGGTGGAAAGGGAAGAAATGAACAGACACATCCTGCATTAATATATAGGCCATACCAGGCCACGAGGGCAGGTCTGCTTTTCGGAAAAATATCCTCCAGAGAACCAGATGCCTTCCGGATAGCAGACCATTCAGCCCCTTGTGCCTGCTGCCTCATTCAAGAAGCACATGGCTGGTATTTTACCCATGTGATACTTCCCTGCACTGCCCTCATATGCTTGATTCCTTCAATATCTAAAATTGATCTTAACATGATTAGATGTGCGAAGTATTGGCTGAGAAAGGCTTTTTGTACAATATGAATTCAATGTGTTTCATTTTGTTGACAGGGGCTAGAATGCTTCCGCAGTAAGTGTGCTGGAATGCTCTGGTGTCAGACAGTTCTCTTGGCTTGCCTTCTGAGATCCACTCTATAATAAATGGGCTCACATTCATTTCAAAGGTCAACGCCAAATTTGGCAATAATCTTAGCATGAACTCTTCCAGGCAATTTGTGGATTATGTGATACATATCCCCAGTTACCAACGATAATATTTATTTTAAATACACACATCTCAGTGCCCAATTCAGATTAAGTGTGCACAGTTAAGCGAAGCTCAAATTTCAGAACAGCAGACACTAAAACCTAATGGACTGCACCCTTTTTTATGAAACTAGACACGTTATGTCATTTATAATCCGAAGATAAAGCTGTACATTGTTTTTTAAATTTGCCAAGAATTTAGCCACAGAAGCGCAGCCATTATTATGATTCTGTTAAAGTTCAGAGCGTCGGAGTTTGGAGGTCAATTCTGGCACCCTCTGTAAGGAGTTTGTGTGTCTCCTCTGGGTGCTCTGGTTTCCTCCCACAGTCTAAAGACAGACCGGTTAATTGATCGTTGCAAATTGTCCCGTGGTAAACCCAGTGTTAAATAGGAAGGCTGCTGGCTGATTCAGCTGGAAGGGCCCTTTCTGTGCTGTATCTCTGAATAAATAAATTCCTCTTGAGAGAAATAAGCTTATGTGCCAAAGGGACTTTAGAGCAGCTTTGTAATAGGCCTCCTTGAAGGCAAGTTAAACTTAATGTATTAGCTGCTGCTGATGCTGTAGTCATTGCCTGTGTTCATTGAGTTTCACAGCAGTAAAGCAGACCCACTTTGACCATACTGTATCTCCGTACGTGTGAGAATAATAAACCCGTGTAAAGAGCAGAGTACAAAGTAAACGTATTATCAAAGTACACCTAAAAACGTTATCAAAGTTCATGCTGAGATTATTGCTGGTGAGGAAATCACCTCACAGGGGAGCAGGCACTGAACCTGGTTGAAGCAGAGGTGAGGAAGCTGTGGAACCAGGTCAGCCTTGGAGAGACTGCGCAGCCCTGCTGGTAGATATATTGAGCATCTCTCTGGCCAGAGGCAAACCACACAAAGCTGTGGAACCAGGTCAGCCTCGGAAAGACTGCGCAGCCCTGCTGGTAGATATATTGAGCAGCTCTCTGAAGCATTCCATTGTCCCCTCAGTTTACAAGCTGGCAACCCTTCATTCCGGAGCCAAAGAAGGTGACAGTAACCTGGTTAAATGCTTCTCGTCTGGTGGCATTAACATTAACCATCATGAAATACTTTGAGCAACTGCTCATGGAGTACATTAAAGCCTTTCTCCTGATTCTATTGGACCCATTCCAGTTTGCTTATCACTCAAACTGATCCACTGATTATGCCCTCCACGCTGTCTTATCCCACCTGGAAAATGGGGTCTCATATGCCAGACTACTTTTTATAGACTTCATTTCAGTGTTCACCACCATCATACCCCAGAGACTGGTGGGGAAACTGTCCTCCCTGGGTCTCAACACCTCCGTCTGCAATTGGATCCTGGACTTAAGCAGTCAGTCTGTGTGGGCAGCAAAGTTTCTAATCCCATTACGCTGAGCTGCGTACTCAGCCCGCTGCTGTTCACAGCGTGACTGTGTCGCAGGATCCAGCTCAAACCGTGTCATCAAGTTTGCAGATGATGCAATAGTGGTTGGCCTCATCAAGAACGATGATGAGGCGGAGTATAGAGAGGAAGTGGAGCAGCTGGTGAACTGGTGTGAGAAGAGCTACCTAAGCCTGAATGTGGAGAAGACAAAGGAAATCGTTGTGGATCTCAGGAAGGTGCAGATTACCCATCCCACTCAGTGAATACATTGCTCCTCTGTAGAGAGAGTTAAGTGCTCCATGTTCCTGGGAGATCACATCACGGATGACCTCACTTGGTCTCTTTATATCACCTCCCTGAACAAGAAGGCACAGCAGCGTCTCCACTTCCTAGGAAGATTGAAGCAAGCAAGGCTTCCTCCCTCCACCCCCTCCACAACTTAACTGCGTTTTACATGAGCACCATGGAGAGCGTCCTGGCAAGTTGCCTCACCATCTGGTATGGGAGCAGTCGAGCATCAGACCAGAAGTCCCCACAGTGGTCTGTGAGAACATCTGAGAGTATCGTAGGGGTCTCCGTACCGTCCCTTGGGGACTGCATACACAGGGCCCTTACTGTTATTAAAGATCCCACCCATCCATCCAGCACCCTTTTTCTACCATTACACAGGAGACTATGATGCATGAAAACAATAATGGTCAGGATGAGGAACAGTTTCTTCATCAGGCTTCTGAATTTCCTGCGGCATTAAATTCAAAGTGTCGCTGGTTAATTTGTTCCAGTACAATATTTAAAGTTAATGCATTTTAGTTTGCTATTTAAGTGTGATTCATCTGTAGATTTTATCCTTGCCTTCATAAGTTATCATGTGCTACGTTTACTACTGTGCTTTACGCCCTGGTTTGGAGTAACGTTGTCTTGTTTCTATATACAGTACCTTATATGGTTATATACATTATATACATATATATAGTTAAATGACAATGAACTTGGCTTGACTTGTCACCATGTACATTCCCGAGATTCGTTTTCTTGTGGGCATACTCAGTAAGGTTCTAGTACCATAACAGAATTAATGAAAGGCAAGCAGCTAGCAAGATGGACAAGGGATCAATGCACAAAGACAGCAAACTGTGCAAATACAAAAGAGAAAAATATAATGATAATAAATAAATAAACAATAAATATTGAGAACATGAGATGAAGATTCCTCGAAAATGAGTCTATAGGCTATGGTGAAGTAACAGTGAAGTTGAGTGATGGGGTAAGTGAAGTTGAGTGAGGTTATCTCACTGGTTCAAGAGCCTGGTAATAACTGAGGTAATAACTGTTCCTGAACCTGGTGGTGTGAGTACTGAGGCTTTTGTACCTTCTTCCTGATGGCAGCAGCAGGGCGAGAGCGTGGCCTGTGCGGTGGGGATTCCTGATAATGGATGCTGCTTTCCTGTGACGGTGCTCCATGTAGATGTGCTCAATGGTTGGGAGGGCTTTACCCTGATAGACTGGGCTGTATCCGTTACTTTTTGTTGGATATTCCATTCAAGGGCATTTGTGCTTCCATACCAAGTCACGATGTAGCTAGTCAATATACTCTCCACTACACATCTATAGAAGTTTAGATGTCATGCTGAATCTTCACATACTCCTAGAAGTAGAGGAGCTGCTGTGCTTTCTTCATAATTGCACTTACATGCTCCATCCTCTGAAACGGTAACACCAAGGAATTTAAATTTGCTGACCCTCTCCATCTCTGATCCCCGATGAGAAATGGCTCATGGACCTGCAGCTTCCTCCTCCGATTTTCAATCTCCCTCATGTGTGTTGATTGGTCATCACCAATAACCAGCTCCTTGGCCTTGCTGACATTATGTGAGAGAGTTTTGTTGTGGCACCAATCAGCAAGATTTTCAAACTTCCTTTTATGTGCTGATTTGTCACCACCTTTGATTTGACCAATGACAGTGGTGTCATCAGGAAACTCAAATATTGTATCAGAGCTGTGTTCAGCCATACGGTCACCAGTGAGTAGTGAAAGGGGCTAAGCACTCAGCCTTGTGGTACATCTGTGCTGATGGATATTGTGGAGGACATTCAGGACATTTGCCTGTTCCACTACTGAAACCAGCATGTCGGCTATTCCATAGTACAGGTCAAACATGCTCTGAATCAGAGTACTGATAATTCTTTCTAAAGTAATATTTTTGGTATAACGTGACCATGTCGGGTACCAGCTGTGATGGTATTGGATTTGCTGATCGTAATTTTCTGAACTCAGACAAAGACCTACAGCTTATCTGGTGTACTGTAGATAGCCATGGGACCACTCACTAAAGGGAGATCATACTCAATCTTGAGAGACTAGTTCACTTTCCTGTTCATCCTCCTCAGCAAGGCTAGCTGCCAATAAGCACTATTGGCAAGGAGGAGGTACTTCCAGCTAACAAAATAGTTTAAGCACAGTCATTTATTTTCAGTGATAAATGTTTAAATCCAAACTCTTAAAAACATTTAAAACTCAGAGGATTTTGATCTTAGAACATATTTCAAAATTGTGAACCATTTTAAAACGCAAAGGATTTCCAATACACAGGTACAATTCCTATAAAGTAAAACACCATGCCCATAGGTGAACCAGTCATCCATCACAGAGATGAAAGCCTCGACTGCTCTTTACTTTTATACTGTTTTTCTGCCATTAAGGTGACTTCACACATGTATGATATTCTTTAAAATGCCTTTTAACATAAGCAGTCTAAAAGCTTCTGAAGACAGAATTCTTGGGTATCCATAATTGAAATGACTCCAGGCACAAAAATCCTTCCAACAATTAACAGATCAGCTATTAGATATGCTATGTGATAATATCAATCTGGTATGCAAGCTTCCTTGAACTAAACTATTTAGCCAATGTTGGTTAGTTTGAAACAAGCCAAATTAAATAACCCATTGTCTTACACATTGCACCTCTTAAGCAAAAAGCCCAGATGCTGTGGCCGATCAAGTCTGGCTCTATAATCAGTGCTTGTCTGCAAGGCTGCCCTTTTCGCTTAAAACTGATTATTGCTTACAATTTACATTAAGAACTGAAGACTGTCTCCCTCTGTTTAGCTGTGTGTCATCAACGATTACTGGTTGGAAGTTTATTTTATTCGAAAACAACACTCTGATCTTTAGAAGTGTCAGCTGCTGTGTTTAGAAAGCTGAGCTTGACAGTGAATATCCTCTTGCTAGGTGAAGATTTCTTACCCAGCTTCTTCCTACGGTTATCAGTTTCGCCCAGACTTCTCTTGGGAGCACACTATTGCTCCACCAACCATTCCAGTAGGTTACTGGCGCTAGAAGAGCATTTTGTGATCAGATGCTCAGAGAACTCCTTGAGTACTTCCCAAGGTAGGGATTTCTGTGTGATTTCCTCTTTAGAGTATTCACTTCCTTAATCTCAGTTGCACATATTTCTGAAAACTCGAAGAATTGTTACCATTATAATTTTCCATGAACAGGCGACAATGGTGCATCAATAAAATAAGTTCATTATCATCCACCTTTAAAATTTTCTTCCTCATAAACAGTTCTTGGCGTTTCCTTGATGCAAGTGAAGCATCCTGGTTTCCTTGACTGTGTTAGTCTAGGGAAGACACTCTCAAGTCTAATTGGATGGCACACGTTCCACATCATCCCTTATCTTCAACGATAACCCAAACAGGTGAAAGCAGAACAACTTCTCTTGCAGAGCTGCTAAATGAAATACCTGCAGCATAACAGTAAAGACGTGAGCCAGGGCATTACACAAGTTTGGATCACTGTTGTCACCGCTTGTTCATTAGGTCGGCTGGTAATGTCTTCCACTGAGCTGAAGATAGTTCATTTCTTTCACAGGGGTGTTCGTATTGCTTTCGATGCTGTGCATGATATTATTCAGGTTTGCTGAAAGTGAGCCTTGGAAGCAAGTTACTGATTATGTATTGCTGTCCTCTTTTCCCACATTAGTAATCTTACATTTTAGTTACAGAAAATTATATTTATCAGTTAAACAATTTCATAATATATGTAGAAGGTGAAACATTTATAGAGGTAACCTGCCTCTACGTGTGTAAGACTTAAGGAAGAGTACATTTTTTTGTTGAGGATCCTATCTGTGCTTTCAACTCTGAATGCCCAGAAAAAGATATAATAACATAGGGGTTGGTTATGTTCCTCCCATGTGAGTGAACACCTATTGGTATGCTGTAGCTTGGCATTCAATACCAACCATACCACCTGCATAAGTTTCTGCCCATTTTAGTGATTCTGGACTCTGAGTATAATTGTCCAGCACTTCGCCCTTTTACCTTAGGATTGGGCCTGGCTGAGATGAACTGATATACCTTCCCAACTTTCGAGTTGCCCTAGAAAACTAACTGAACAAGCACTACCCAGTCTGTTCTGTCAGACCATGGGATCTTGTCAAACAAGTATACAAGCTGTTCTTGTAACATTAAGCATAACACAAATAGCAATATTGGTGGTCCTACATGAATCATATGCACCATATATACTTAAACCCAAATAATAAATGAAACACGTTCAAGTAGTTCTGGCTCGTGACAATATAATGCTTTATAGACCTTGAAAGCCCTAGGATTAGATTGTTGTTTCTGAAGCGATCACAACAGAACAGGTAAAAAAAAAGTTATCAGGAGTATAGCATTCCCAGGGGTAGCCATCTTGCTCTGCCAAGTAAGTCTTTTACCTTTGTGTAACATAACAGCCAAGATGTATAGTAAGACAGATTGGTTTGAATATAAAAGTCAAAGATCTAAAACATGGTAGTATAAAACCAGCATTAACAGTGAAAAACATATTTAGGGAAGTGCATTATATAATGTCTTACACACCATGTTATAAAAAAGTTACCCATGTTAAGAAGTAAATATATAATATCCAAATAGGTGAGTGAAAAATGTTTGACTCATTTTTCCATGAGATTGTGTTTTTAAGTCAGTTATTTGCAACAGGCACCGCCCTCCCACCTCCCTCACCCGCCCTCCCTTCAGATGAGTTGAGAAACATGTATACCTGCACAATGTTAGTGATGAAGACTAGGAAAAGGAGAAGAGCAAGAATGCCATGATTAGGAGGGTCCCTGCTCTTCATTCTTCCACAGTCGAGGATGAGCTGGAGAACTGGGTAAAAGGTGAGTATGAGGCAGCGTATAGCAAAGCAGACATTTGAGATATAATCTATAGTAGTGTAGTTCAGGTATTGATGTTTTAATGGAGTCTTAAGTGTAGAACCACTATATAAAGAGCAGAAGTCACCAAACTTCAGTCTTTGCAGGATTCAACATTTCAATAGAAAAAGCAATATAAAAATAATAACTTCAATGGCCTGAGGAATTGCCCATTGGAAAAAGTGCAAATAAAAAACATCTTTAACCCAATTTAAATTACTGCCAATCCACTCAGAAAAATGTATTTGGTGCTGCAGAAGTTAAATTTGCAACCGCTGGAATTGTCTTAGCTATTGTTTCAGTTAGAACGTAAAGTCAGTTAGAAGCTTTGAATGGGTCTGCAAAGGAACCTTGTGAAAAGAGGTGCCTTGTTCAACTGATTGTATCAGTTGAGCTGCTCTTGTAGTGAACTGATAAATATTCTTTTAATTTGACTGAGTTGCTTCTAGCCATTGAGGGCGAGCATCAAGTCTCCTGAGAAACCTTCCTTAAAACTGGACTTGCACGTCTTGCACTTCTACTTTCAGATGTGCAACATAGATTGAATAACCAGACTACTCCGAGTCACTTCCTTTATAAACCTTAAAAAGTGAGTGACCCTCTGATAGTGGTAAGCTTGAACTATAGCCATCTGAAATTTCTACCTTCTGAGTGAACTGAAGGATCACATCACTTGTGAAAGTGATTAATAACACTGTAACAGAACTGAAAGATTCCAGCCTAGATATTAAAGGAAGAATCCCTTAACATGGAAAGTTGTTGACTCTGTTATGTTATTGTATGTTTCTACTCATGAACATATGACATTGAAGCTGTTAGGCTAGAACATTGTGATAAAATTTTTTTTAATTAAGACTTCTAAATTAGATGGATATTTCATTGCACATTCCCTTTATGACCAACAAATATATCAACACATTTACTTCAAAGAATCTAGACATTTCCATTTCTCCAATTATAGCCACTATTCCACTCCACTATTAAATATCATGGTTACATGACAATGTTTTGCATTACTGGTTTATATTTTAAATGGTTCAGCAATGCCCTGATCTGGATTTTGTATTGAAAGATAAGGAGGAAAGATGCACTGAAGCAGAAGGTAAGATAAAACAAAATTGTTTTCCCCCTAGGTCAACTAAAGCTGATAAGCCCATTAAACTTTTTAGAGATTTTAGTCCCATAGACTATTGTATCTATGCAGATTTTCTATTTGCCCTTAATCAACCAGTCATGAATAGTTTATGCCATGGTGCAAATAATACCATATAACATAAATTATACTTCAGATAGACTTCAACTACAAGCTGAAAAATTGAGAAGTAAGTCCATGACTAACTTTACTGTTTGAGACCAATTGATAATGCTAAATTTTGGAGTTGCACTCATAACATCACTCCCCAAATAGACAATATTACATACACAAACAATCCTTACTGTGAAAACAACAGTGCATTTTGGGTTTATTATTCCTGGGCAATATATCTATGGGACTTTCCTCGTGAATAGGAATCTTTACGTTTCTTCTTAAATCTAAACATGTGTTTTATTGTTCCACCACCCCTTCCCGTTGGGGTGTAGGGGTTCTGCGGTGAACCCATGTCCTGGTCTAATATAAGGGTTCCACTCATTCTCGGGGTGGGGGGTGATAAATCCTACTGGGGCAAATTTGATATTATCTTTGGAGACAGTTTTACTTACAGACATGTTTCCCCTCCCTGGCTCCAATACCACAGTCCAATCATTGATAACTGGATAATGAGACAAAGGGGTTTCTATCTAGGATGGAATTTAGGATTGGAATTATTTTTTATGGAATTTCTTTTCTTGGACCCAGTATCCTTTCTGCGGTCTCCAAATTTTCATGTCAGGTTCCTTTCCCGTAAACTCTCTCAGTTCCTTGAGCTCTGAGTTAGCAATCGGTGTTATATTTAGGTGGACATTATACATTAAGAAATAAGGTGTAATACTCTTGTGAACCCCTGTTTTCACAATCTGCATATTGCTTGCAGACATCTACACTTCAGGGACAAGTGTAGCCACTTTGGGCCTCTAGAGTTCGCCAGGCCTCCTTAATCGCGCAATTCCTTCACTCCACCAAGCCATTCGATTGTGGGTGGAATGGAAGGCTGTACTCCATTGTATGCCTGTTTATCCTCACGTGGCCTGAAAGCCTTTACCTATGAAGGGAGACCATCAGTCAACATGTATGGAGGTAGGGGTGTCAACATGAGGGAGTATGGAATTTTTGGACTGTTCTGATGGTTGAGGCCTCATTACAAGAAGCCGTGGAGACTAACCACGTATATCCTGTATGAAGATCAGTTATCACAGGAATATATCCGATTAAAATGGATTACTTTTGGATGCCATAAATGGACCTATATAATCAATTTGCTCCACCTGCGTTGGTGCATTTGGTTTTGTTTGGAGGTGGTCTTGTGGCTGCTCCTTTATTATAGGCCAGGCGTTCTTTATAATTTGCAACAAATAGCTTACAATCACTCAGCATATAAGACCATCAGTTTTACACGACTAATTCTGCGTGAGTTGCTTGTCCACCACCATGAATGTGCTTGAGTCCTTAGTGGGCTTCTTGAATCAGGCTTCCCACTTGGGAGGAAGAAATATTGCTTCTGATCTTTTTTGGGCGACACATCCGAACCTTACTTTGCCATCAGCTTCCTTTTGTCCTGTGTTGGAAATCCTTTGGAATTGGGTTTAGTTATAGCTAAAAACATTCTTAAAACTTCGTCCTGGCTATTTTCTATTTGTTGCTGAGGTCCTACAAAACCTTGGACTCCCCTACTATCGTAAGGTTCATCCCGACAGATCGTTGTACTTGATGATTGGCTATTTTATTACCATAGCTGTGTAAGTGGCATGCATTATGTCCCGGGATGTGTAACAGCTGCACTAATGGTCCCGTCAATAATAATTCATATATATTCTTCCACGTGGACAAACGTGGCAGTAGTTGACCTCTGCGTATTCTCCATCCAGTCAAAAACCTGGTGGGAAGCTCTCTTTCTATAATTGGAGTCAGCACATATCAAGGCTGGTTCCTTTGTGTGGACTTGTTTTAAGCGTGATCTTATGGCTTTGGCCTTTGCAAATTGAGCTGCATGACCCCCTAAAGGATGTGCTTACAACTCGTGGTTCAAATTCAGTTTCCAATAAAACATTTCATTATATAAACTCTGCCCCTGCCTGTAATTGAGCTTATCCACCTTTCTGGATTTTCACTGCTGATCCATCACAGTGTCACATTTGAGAATAGTGCGGTAAAGGATGCTGTGCCACTTTGGGCCATGGAGAAGGTGGTTCTGCATTTTCCACGACAGGTAATGATTGTAACTCTTAGCTCCCAGGAACATATTCCCAGTTTAAGGAGTTGTCTTGTAAAAGTGTTTGCCATTCCCATATCTAATTATGGTAGTTCTCTGTTCATTTATTGGTTATTTATCTTTTTTCAAAGCCACAATCTCTGCATAATAATTGGTTTGTCCTCTTGCAGTAGCCTTACCATTATTCTAAGGTAGTAAATGTCTGTTCTATTGGAGTGAAGTTATATAAGGCATCGTGTATGGGGGCCTGTGTTTCTTCTCCCTCATTATAGCAGGTGGCTACAGCGGTTTTTTCGAGAAACATGGATTTGCAGGCCAAGAGATTTTGGTAGATCTCTTGTCCAGAGCTCTATTGCTTGTTTAACTACATTCATCAAATTCTCTAATGCTTCATAGTCTTCTGTGGTAAAAACAAAAGGCTTTTCATTTTATGGCATACATATGTCATATAATGGTTTTGACAACTGAACATAGTCAGGCATGAAAGCCCTAGCATAATTCAATAGGCCTAGGGTAAATCGTTAGGGTTTTAGGTTCTTTGGATACCCTACTCAAGTGACTTCTTTTAGGCATTAAACCACATTCCCAATTGGTAATTGCCATACCTAGGGAATTTACTGCTGTATGACAGAGCTGTGATTTTTTTTCAATGTTAATTACATAGCCTCGGTCTGTCAGCCTTTTAATGACAGCCTCAGTCAGTATTGAATGCTTGTCCGCTGTGTCGGCTGTGTAGCATACACCATCAACATATGCACACACATCTGATATTACTTGTAGAGTCTGAACGACTCCCACAGAAATATTTGTGGACTATTCCGGAAACATTGTGGGAGTCTGGTCCACTGATACTGTGAGCCATTGGGTACTATAAAGGCTGTGTAATGTCAGTCACTTTCAAAAATTGCATGTGGCCAGAAGCCATTGGACAGATTGACGCAAGATTTATATATTTTATGAGTCAATCCTTGCAGTATTTGTAGTAATGACTGTTACTGGGCTGAATTATGTGCTGTGTGTTTATTCAGGACAATATAGTTGATGCCAATCGCATCGTCCATTGGACTCTGCTACGCCGAGCATGGGCGAGTTAAATCGAGAAGGTTCTTTTATCAAAGCACCTTGTTTATAGAGGGAGTCTACAGTTTCCTGTAGGGATTTATTTTCTCTATAGTCAGCAACGTGCCACTATTTCTGGCGTGGGAAAGGACTGCATCCTAATTTAGTTGGTTCAATATCAACCATCCCACAGTGGTTAGGAGGTTGTTGTAGTTGGTCATAATATTTGTACAATTTCACCCTGATCGTCTTATCCTGATGATATTCTAGTGGTTTATGAATAGGAATGTCTCGTTCATCCAGTCAGTTGCATCAACTGTTGGGTTGATTATGGTACAAATCCAACAGGAAGCATCTGGTGTTCCTGTTAGAAGCGCTTGTTTCCTACAATCTGGGCTAAACTGGTGTAAAAACTTTACGACTACGTTAGTTACTATGTTTGCAAATCTAAAGGATTTTTTGATTAAACTTAGTTTGATAATTGGTGGTAGATTTCATGAGTGGGTATTCGATTTGTTTGTTTGGCTGGTCTTTTAAAGTGAGGGTAGATGAAGAAGCACCATCAGATTTTTTGGTGAATAATGGGACGCTCCAGGGTAGTGTCACTAGTCCAACATTGTTTAATTTGATGATTAGTGTTATTTTTGATGGTTCTGGGTCTTGTGCTAGGTTGAGTGAACTTGGCCTTTTCTCCTTGGAGCAACGGAGGATGAGAGGTGACCTGATAGAGGTGTATAAGATGATGAGAAGCATTGATCGTGTGGATAGTCAGAGGCTTTTTCCCAGGGCTGGAATAGCTAGCATGAGAGGGCACAGGTTTAAGGTGCTTGGAAGTAGGTACAGAAGAGATGTCAGGGGTTACGTTTTTTACGCAGAGAGTGGTGACTGCGTGGAATGGGCGGCTGGTGACGGTGGTGGAGCTGGATATGATAAGGTCTTTTCAGAGACTCCTGGATAGGTACATGGAGCTTAGAAAAACAGAGGGCTATGGGTAACCCTAGGTAATTTCTAAAGTAAGGACATGTTCAGCACAGCATTGTGGGCCAAAGGGTCTGTATTGTGCTGTAGGTTTTCTATGTTTCTATGACTACTTCTATTGTTTGTATAATTCCATTATCTGGACGGGAACTTTACATGTTGGGCACTCTACCTCATTTACATGTATGAGTACAATTTAAATTTTCCCTGTCAGCTCCCTGTGATCATTTCCTTGAATAGTATCAGTATGAAAACAGCAGGGTCATACAGCGGGGCTTGCTCTGTCTAACCTGTATCCTTCTCTGTGTTCTATCCCTTCATCATTCCAGTCTCTGACTTCAATAATAAAATAGTCATCATGTTCAATTTGAGGAGCAGTTCAGGTATTATCCCATATTTCTGATATACCATTAACACATTCATAATACCAACCAGCATTTACCTGCACATCTACTGGAACCAGGATGTTGGCCATTCTATAGTGAGTGCGCTCTGAGTTGAACTACTGCTAAATAATAATTCTTTATAAAAATTACTTTGGTATAACGTGACCACATTGGGTGCCAACTGTGATTGTATTGGATTTGCTGACCGTGAACTTCTAAATTCAAACAAAGTCCTAAAGCCTTCTCCAATATACTGTAGATAGCTATGGGTACACTCATTAAAGGGAAGTTTTACTGTAACTACCCAATCTTTAAAGACTAGTTTACTTCCCTGTTTATCCTCCAAGGCAAGTTTTACTGCCAATGTCCACCATTTGAATGATGGGTTCTTCCTCCTTGGCAAGGAGGAGATACTTCCAGCTAATAAAGAAGTTTAAACAGTCTTTTATTTTCAGTGATACACGTTTAAATCCAAACAACATACTTTAAACACATTTAAAACTGTCAGACGACTTCTATCTTATAAAAGATTTCCAAACTACAAACCACTTTAAAAGACAAATGATTTCCAAAACACAGGTAAAATTCCTACAAGGTAAAACAACATATCCATGAGCTGTAGACAAACCAGACGTCCGTCGCAGAAATTAATGGATTCTGGTTCATCCTCGTGTTTCAGTCGTTCTTCTTGATGTCTGACTGCTCTTTACATTTATACTGTTTCTCTGCCACTTGTGCAACTTCACACACATATGATATTCCTTCTGATAGTTTTAACACAAATGGTCTGAAAGCTTCTGGAGGCAGAGTTCCCAGCTACCCACAATTAATGCTGTGTACAATAATATTTTATTTATATTTATATACTTAGGCCCATTGAGCTGAGTTGCTCAGTATCCCACCTATTTGACCCCAGCCTAATCGCAGGCCAATTTACAATGTCAAGTTAATCTACTAACCGGTCTGTCTTTGGATGGTGGAGAAAACTGAGGCACCCTGAGGAAACCCATGTGGTAATGGGGGGAACATATGTGCTCCTTGCAGACAATGCTGGAACTGAACTCCGCACTCCAATGCTCGACCTGCAATTGTGTCATGCTGTCACGTTACTGTGGCACCCTTAGCCAATCTTTTAGCTCAGTGCCTTTTGCCTGCACTAACCTTTGAGAACTAAAAGCTTCTGTGACAATCCATTGGTATAGTCATGAAGACTAAGTGGGATTAAGTCCAAATTATTTCTTTTCTTGTTTCCCCTTGAGGGATTTGAGCATCCAGGCTACAGGATGCTACTTCATTGCCTCCATAAAGGAGCCGTCATTAACACAGTTCCTTTGGATAAGACTTACAAGAAGGTTATCAGGGCTGTGGAAGGCTAATCAGTCTCACGAGCCTGCCTTTCATTCAATTACTTCATGATTGAGCTGCTATCTTCCCTTGTCCAATAAATATCAACAATCACATTAATTCAGTCTCTTTCTCTATAGAGGCTGCCTGACCTGCTGAATATCTACAGCAAACTGTTCGTCCAGAACTACCACTCCCATACACTTCAGAAAAACCTATAAATCTCAATTCTGATATTAGTAACTGACCAGTTTCCCTGACTCTGTCTTCCCACTCGGCATCAAAAGGTTCTAGAGGAAGAGGGGATGGGAATTCCAGGAGTTGAGAAGAGCTCCGCATTCCCATTACATTTAAGCATAAAGTCGTATTAATGTCCATGGATGCTTGATGGTCAGTATGGACTAGCTGGGCTGATGGGCCTGCCTCCATACTGTATAGTTCAGGAATGTATAGTTCCTGAGCTAAAAGCCACTTTGGGAGCGTGACAAGGTGCCGCACATGAAGCTGCTTAACGAGAGCCCATGATATTAGCATGGATAGAAGATCAGCTGACTGGCAGGAGACAAAGAATGGGATTTAAGGAGGCCTTTTCCGGTTGGTGCCGATGACTATTGGTGTTGCTACTGCTTCATTTTATGTTATAGAGTACTATACAAAAGTCTTAGGCACATATATAGAGCTAGAGGTTCTAACACTTTTGTACAGTACTGTATTTGTCAATGTGGAGCAGAGAGCAAGTTTGTAAATTGGTCCGGAGCAAAGGACATTGGGAATGGTGAGGTTGGAGCCCCGCAGGAGGGGTGTGGGACAGGTGGCAGGGAAGGAGTGCTGGGGTATGGGGGTGGTGCGGGTTCAGACACACTCAGCCCTGGAACACCAGGCAAGGTCATCTAATTCCAAACAATTAGTTTATTGATCATTACAGAATGTCTTCCTGGTGTTTCCTGCTCCCTCCTGTCTCCCTTCCACTTTTCCCTACCATGACTCCCCTCTCCCTGCCTTTTTTCCCCACTCTCAGTCCACATCAGGGATCCGTATCAGAATCAGGTTTATCATCACTCATATATGTCATGATTTTTTATATTTTGTGGCAGCAAAAATCATGCAGGAGTTCCTAAATGTTAACTTACTGCTTGAGTTGGTGGTGAGGAAGGCAAATGCAATGTTAGCATTCATTCTGGGTGGACTAAAATATAAAAGCAAGGATGTGTTGCTGAGGCTTTATAAAGCACTGGTCAGACAGCACTTAGAGTATTCTAAGCAGTTTTGGGCCCCTTATCTAAGAAAAAATGTACTGGCATTGGAGCAGGTCCAGAGGAATTTCACGCGAATGGTTCTAGGACTGAAGGAGTTAAGGGATGAGGAGCATTTGATGGCTCTGGGCCTGTACCTGCTGGAGTTTAGATTTCAATGAGATCCCCTCTCATCTTCTATCGAATATTGAAAGGCTTAGTTCGAGTGGACATGGAGAGGATGCTTCCTGTTTACGGGGAAGTCTAGGACCAGAGGGCGTAGCCTCTGGATAGCCGGATGTCCATTTACAACAGAGACGATGATGAACGTCTTTGGCCGAGGGTGGGGGGGGGGGCTTAATCTGTAGGATTCATAGCCACAGACAGCAGTGGAGGCCAAGTCACTGGGGATCTTTAAAATGAAGATTGATAAATTCTTGATTAGTTGGAGTGTCAAAGGTTACGGAGAGAAGGGAGGAGAATGAGGTTGAGAGGGGTATTAATCAGCCATGATGGAATGAATGGCAGAGCAAACTCATTGGGCCAAATGAGATGATTGTGCTCCTATGTCTTATGGTCTTTTCCTTCCCTCCTCTTGAGGAAGGTTGTTCTCCTATAACATGTCTATAAGAGGGTTGGGTTTAGTTTAGTAGTTATTGTCCATGGAATCAAAACACTTAGCTCCCATTCTTAGACACGTGAATGTTCCAATTCCAGTATTGTCCAGGTTGCAGGAACACGTGCTGAGGGAAGCTCTGAAATTCAGTGCAGTCCTGGTAAGGCTCTGTGGGAAAGGACTACAGTCCAAGCATTCTACTGCTTGTAAACATGGTGGGGTGGGGTTGCATGAGTAAGCCCTTCAAACTCAGGAAGCCATATGTGTGGCAATGTAACTGTTTTTTTTTGTTTTTGTTAAGAGTTTACACTACTGATTGTAACCACTACTTATGTTACAAGATTTTTTGCACTTAGACAAGTTTATTTGTCTAAAGAGCTTATCCATAGAGAGATTGCCAGTGCCCATGGAAGAAAGACAGTAAAGATCTCCTCAACTGACATTTCCCCCTTAACACGTTTCCCTGACTTCATCCCATAGGAAACTAGAATCCAGCCTCATTGTTGGTAATGGGTCAACAGAAAAACACAGAAGCCTCAGCATCTGCTGAAGTTGTAAAATTTGGTCTCTCGGTTCATGCATATGGCTAGTTGTGGGCACAAAGATCAGTATCAGGGCCCTACCTATTCACAATCTACAGCAACCGTTTGGCTAAGGACAAAAATAACATCTTTCCAAGTCTGTTGATGACTTGGGCAATCGGTCAGCGGATGAGAGCATAGCAAATGGAATATAATGTGTTTCTTTAAAAAAAATTGAGGTCATTAAGTTTGATACACAAACAGAAAATTTAGTACATTTGTTAAATGGTAGAAGATTGAGTGGTACTGATATTCAAAGGACCTAGATGCATACAAGTCACTGAAAACTGATGTCCAGCTGCAGCAGGAAGGCAAGTGATTTATTAGTCTATATCATGGGAGAAAATTATTACAGGAGTAAAGATGTCTTACAGTAATTGTACAGGCTTTGGTGAGACTACATTTGGCAAATTAAGTATACTTACTGGAAAGGGAGTAGACAGGGTCAGTATACTCTGGAGTTGAGAAGAATGAAAGAAGATCTCACTGAAAGGTACAACTTTCTTACAGTACTGGAAAAGATGGTTGTAAGAAAGCAGATCTCCTCTGGTGGAAAAAGTCTAGGACCAGGGATAACAGTCAAGAGATTATGGTTGGCCATTTGGGACTGAAATAAAGATTGATTTCTTCAGAATGGATGGTAAATCTTTGGAATTATCCACACAAAGAGTATAGATGCTCAGTCAGGAATAGGGATCAATAACTATCTGGATACTACAGGAACCAAAGTATTTGAAGATAGAATGGAGACTCACTTTCAAGGACTCTTCATCCCATGTTCTTGATATTTATTGTTTTTTCAGTATTTACTTCTATCTATTAATTAATTATTATTTATTTCTATTCAATTGCTGTAAGACATCTTTACTCCTGTAATAATTTTCTCCCATAATATATAATTTGCCTTCCTGCTGCAGCTGGACATCAGTTTTCAGTGACTTGTATGCATCTAGATCCTTTGAATATCAGTACCACTCAATCTTCTACCTGATGCACCATCAATAACTCTGAGACGTAGGCTTTTATTGGCTGGAAGAAAGAACAAGCAGCAAGTGACCACCACACAACATCCTGGAGACTGAGGAAGGGGCTGTGCCTCCAATCGCCTTTATACCGGGGTCTGTGGGAGGAGCCACAGGAGCAGTCAGCGGAGGGGGGGGGGGGGGCGCGTGTCCAGACAGGTATATGCAGTTCACCACACTACCATTTAACAAATACACTGCATTTTCTGTTTGTGTACCAAACTTAATGACCTCAAATTTTTTTGCTGAGTTTGTGTCGTTTGCACATTGGTTGAATGCCCAAGTTGGTGTGATATCTCATTGATTCTATTATGGTTATTATTCTATTATGGATTTATTGAGTATGCCCACAAGGAAATGAATCGCAGGGTTGTATATGGTGATATAGCAGGGTTGTATATGGTGATAATAAATTTATTTAGAGCTTTGAAATAGTGTTGACGTGGATGATGAGCCAAGATCTTAATGAATGGGTTTATAATTGTATGGAAAAACTGGTGGTTATTGATGATTCAAGTTTGGAGGGAGAGAAAGTTGGTTATCATTGGTTCAAAATCTTAGGAAGCAGGGAGAAATGAACCAAGAATGTCCTGAGGAAAATGTTTTATCTGAGCATCATGTGGCTTGGATTTGGAATGCACAAGCAAACAGAGTGACTGAACAGTCAATAAGTTCCAAACTGTGTTTTAACAGACAGTTTAATTTTTAAATTCCTGTTATGTAAAAGATCCTACATTCATCATCTTAACGGGGGCTAAACAGCAAAGTGAGCTCAAACTAGTAGCAGGATGTTTGCTTTAATTGTTTTTCTTGGAGAGAGAAAGCCATTGAGTACAGCCTTGCTTCTTTGTCACAGTCCAGAGCATCCTCTTCGGCTGTGTGAACTTTGACTTAACCCCTTCACCTTCAAGGAGAATGAAACCAAATAATATAGTTTGTTTTCATCTAAAACTTGGTACTGTGGACTCATTCTCTGTTGCCCTGGGTTTCAATCAGCCTGCACTCTAGTCATTCAGAACATGATTAACATTGGCAATGTGCTGGGATGAATCCACTGGATTATTCTTCATTCTCTCAGTAGGTCATGCACACTGAATAAATATAAATGCAATTGCAGATATCGGAGTCAAATTTATTACCACCAACACTTGCTGTGAAGTTTCTTGTTTAGTGGGGCGGTATGGTGGCTTAGTGGTTAGCCATTGGTTTACAACACGAGTCATCACCAATCAATGTTCAATTCCTGTCACTCCCTGTATGTTCTCCCCGGGACCACGTGGGTTTCCTGTGGGTGATCTGGTTTTCTTCCTACATTCCAAAGGAGTACAGTTAAGGGTAGTGAGTTGTGGACATACAATGTTGGTGCCAGAAGCTTGGTGACATTTGCGGGCTGCCCAACACAATCCTCTCTGGTTTAATTTAACATAAAACTATGCATTTCTTTGTATGTTTCAATGCACATGTGATAAGTAAAGCTAATCTTTAGTTGGCGGTTCTGCGCAAATATTTGAAATTACTATAAATTACAAAAATGAACAGATATTGCAAACAAAGGAATAACTCAATAGTCTTCATGGACTTTCAAATATCTGATGGTGGAGGGGGGAAAAGCTGCTTCTACATTTTTGAGTGAGAGTCTTCAGGCTCTTGTACCTGCTTCCCAATGTTAGTATTGAGAAGAGGACATGTCCCAGTTGGTGAAGATCCTTAGTAATGGAGGTACCACCTCTTGAAGATGTCTTTGATGGTGGGATAGGTTGTGCCCATCATAGAGATGAGTGAGCCTTTTGTGATCCAGTATATTGAAGCATCCCTAATGCTCCAATGTACAGGATTGCAAAATCATCTATAGAAATTTGAAAGAGGCTTAGATGACATACCAAATCTCCTCAATCTCCTAATGAAGCAGAGCCCCTGGCACACTTTCTTCATGATCGCATCAACGTGATAGGCACAGGATACATCCTCAGCTATGTCGACGCCTTGGAACCTGCAGGTGCTTACGTACTTTTTCCGGAAGCTTTCAAAATGGACCAAATGTACCTATGGGAGACAATATTGCTAGAATATAAGGAATGGTGAGGATTTGAACAAATCAATTCTTCAAGGTGTGGGTACCCTTCAGCTAAGCCACAGGGCACTGACTGTGATTCAGTCAGTAGCACTCTCCTGTGAGAGTTCAGTTACTTTCTGGTTCTATTCCCACTCCAACACTTGAGAGCAAATTCCGCACTACCGCACAAAAGGAAGGGTGTAATTAAGCTGGAAGAGGGTGCAGAAGATGTTCACAGTAATATTGCCAGGACTGGGGAGGGGGGAGCTTGAGTTATAAGGAGAAACTGCAAAGGCTACAACAACAATGTGCTGGACCAACTCGATGGTCAGGCACTATCTGTGGAGGAAAATATACAGTGGATATTTCAGGTCATGAGCCTTTGGATGGGACTGTGTTCCTCAGTGTAGGAGTTTGAGAGATGACCTTACCATTGATCCCATGTGATCCAATGTTTTGGACCAGCCTACCATGAGGAACCTTTACAAATGTTCTATTGAAGTCCAAGTAGACAATACCTACTACTCTACCCTCATCAATCCTCTTTGTCACTTCATCAAAAGACTCAATCAAATTCATAAGACAGGAATTTACCCCTCCACAAGTCCGTGATGCATATTTCTAATGAGTCCATGCCTTCCAAATATGAGTAATTCCTGTCCCAAAGATCTTCTTCAATATTTTTCCTTACCTATTATTTCATCACTTGTCCCTTTTTGTCCTTCTTCAATAAGGGAACAACATTGGCTATTCTCCCATCTTCTGGGACATTGTTTGTGGCTAAGAGGCATCCATCTTACTGGTTGGGTCACATACTGTACATCAGTGTCACAACCTCACCGGTCTCCTCCCTGGCCTCTCTCGACACATACTGTACATCAGTGTCACAACCTCACCGGTCTCCTCCCTGGCCTCTCTCGACACATACTGTACATCAGTGTCACAACCTCACCGGTCTCCTCCCTGGCCTCTCTCGACACATACTGTACATCAGTGTCACAACCTCACCGGTCTCCTCCCTGGCCTCTCTCGACACATACTGTACATCAGTGTCACAACCTCACCGGTCTCCTCCCTGGCCTCTCTCGACACATACTGTACATCAGTGTCACAACCTCACCGGTCTCCTCCCTGGCCTCTCTCAGCTTCCTGAGATAGATTTCATCAAGCTCTGGGGACTTCAATCCATCTTAATTATCTTCAAAACACCCAAAATCTCCCACTCCTTAATATCAATATACTCTGAAGTATCAACATACCCGTTTCTGACCTCACCCATGTCATTCTCCTTAACAAATACTGATGGAAATTATTCATTTGGGACAATGCTTTCTTGCTTTGGTTCCAGCCATTGAATCCCTCATTTGCCTTTGAGTGGACCTACCCTTGCCTTAGCTATCTCACCACTTTTTATTTCTATTCTTTGCACTACTTATTTTATTTGGTTTAATTGAGGCAACCATCTGTCAGAGTTGACCTTGGGTACTGCATCCTAGTTGACCAGATATGCAAGCCAGGGCAGTACGATCTGGAGAGCAAGCTGTTGCCAACGTAGCAAGCTCCCGCTCTCCACAGATCTGATAAATCTAGAGGTACGGCAGAGACCAACACACTTTGGTACCTGTAGCATCACAGGCAACAAATACACTCAAAAACTTCTATAGATGTACCATGGAGAGCATTCTGACAGGCTGCATCATTGTTTGGTATGGAGGGGCTACTGCGCAGGACCGAAAGAAGCTGCAGAAGGTTATAAATCTAGTCAGCTCCACCTTGGGCACTAAACTACAAAGTATCCAGATCATCTGCAGGGAGCGGTGTCTCAGAAAGGCAGCGTCCATTATTAAGGACCTCCATCACCCAGGGCATGCCCTTTTCTCACTGTTACCATCAGGTAGGAGATACAGAAACCTGAAGGCACACACTCAGTGATTCAGGAACAGCTTCTTCCCCTCTGCCATCCGATTCCTAAATGGACATTGAATCCACAAACACTACCTCATATTTTTTAATATACTGTATTTCTGTTTTTGCATATTTTAAAAAATGTATTCAATATATGCAATTGATTTGCTTATTTATTATTATTATGTTTTATTATATTTATTATCAGTATTTTTCTCTCTGCTAGATTATGTATTGCATTGAACTGCTGCTGCTAAATTAACAAATTTCACGTCACATGCCGGTGATAATAAACCTGATTCTGATTCCGATTGTGATTCCAGTCAGCATTGAACTCAGTGTCGGACTGCCTTAGGGACAGCAGCTCCGGATTTATCCCTCAGGGGTTAACTCCTGAAGCCTTTCCCATGAGTGGGTATAGCCACAAGGCAGCGGAGGTTTGAGATCAGAATTTTCCTTCTCCTAGATGAGCTGCCAACCGTGGCTGATGAGCCCCATCTGTCCAAAATGACTGGTTTTAAGTATATGTATATTTTCCGTAATTCACTTTATTTTCCCTATTATGTATTGCATTGTACTGCTGCCGCAAAGACAACAAATTTCACGACATATGCTGGTGATATTAAACCTGATTCTGCTTCTAATTCCGCGGAGGGCATTTCTTAGTCCTCTCTAGCTCTCCAAATTCCTTGTTAAAGTTATTTCCTGTTTCCTTTATATTCCTTAAGGGTCTTGTCTGTATTCGGCTTCTTAATTCTTAAAATGGCTTCCTTTATCTTCATGACTAAACTTGTATTTCTTGTTACCCAAGGTTTCCCAACATTTCTAACCTTATGATTCACCCTGATAGAACACGCTGGTTCAGTTCACCTAGAATCAGTTGGCTTTTAAAGGACTCTAACATATCAGATGTGGATTTCCCCCTCCCCCAAGCAACCCTCCCCGTCTATTCTCCCTACTTCCTGCTTGACACAGATGAGAAGTGACAAAGGAGTTGGAACATTCAGGGAAATGAGTAAGGGTAGAGCTGAGAGTGGTGGGAGGTGGGTCAGGTGGACAGTGGTCCAGAAGTGTTTCATGTGGTCTGGTGGGACTCCAGTCATCAATCAAACCAGCAGACTGCCAAGTCATACTGTACCTCTTTGTCAGCTTTTCCGTTCTGAGTTAGGAAATAACCTGGAGTTTCATACCCGTACAACCTACTTCAAAGAGAAGATTTCGCTACGAGGATCCCTTCAAAAAGACATGGTTAAAATAACAAATAGTCAACAACTTAACGATATAAATAATTTATATAGAGCATGGACCAGTACAGCACAGGAACAATGGCCCAACATGTCCGACGCCAAATTAAACATAATCCCTTCTGTCTGCACATGATGCATTTTCCTCCATTCCTTGTACTTTCATGTGTCTGATAATCTTTGAAATGCCGCTGTAGTATCTGCCTCCCCCACAACTACAGATTGCACGTTTCAGGCACGCTCTACTCTCTGTTTTAAAACAAAAAGAAATCTACTGTAAATGTCTAATACTAGAGGATGTGCATTTAAGGTGAAAAGGGGATGTGCAAGGCCAATTTTTTATGCACGCAGAGTGGTGGGTGCTAAAGACAGTGGTGGAGATAGATACGATGGAGCTTCCTAGACAAATAATGTGCAGAGACTGGAAGGGTATAGGCATTGTGTAGACAGAAGGGAATCGTTTAATTACACATTTAACTATGAGTTTAATTAGTTTGGCAGAACATTGTGGACCAAAGAGACTGTTTCTCTGCTGTGTTCTATGTATATCCTAAGCTTCCCTCTCGCCTTAAATACATGTTTTCTGCGTCATAATGAAGCACTCAACAAGGTGGAGTGTATTCCCAAAGTAAGATAGTTAGCCACGAGCGGGTAAAGTGAAATTACTGAACACAGAGTAGGAAGTTTGTGTGGAGTATTAATACCGAATGAGCTGTTTGGGCCAATTTGTTCTCTGTACTATCTAGTAAATGGGGGAGTTACTTCAGCAGTGCAGCAACTCCACATGTAATGGTTTAAAGTCAATGAAACAGAGAATGTAAACATAACTGACCTCTGGTCAGGAACATCCTTGGAAACTATTCCTTCTCTCTGTTCTCCAGTGTGCAAACTGACAAAAGCAGGCATGTGCCTACGTATACTCAGAGTAACAGACGCGTGTGAGAAAGCATAGAGACACAAGAGCACAAACACACACACAGAAATCCAGATACGTATAAATGTTCAAAAAACATGCAGAAGCATAAACACCACACACACTGCAGTTGTATTAAATGTTCAAGTGTGACATTTTATCAAGATAATGGTGGGGGGGGGGGGGGTGCATTGAGCCCTGCGGAAGAGATGGGCTTGGATTTTACTCAGAATCCATTTTTGGCTGCCATGCCAGTTTTTAGTTTTCTAGGCAAATTAATGCAATGCACCATAGTCAATTCAACTAGTCGGCAGGAGCCTTGGACTGGTGGGAGGTAACGGGAGCAGCCAGACTCAATCAGAGGAAGAATGTGCAAACTCCACACAGACAGCACCCGATGTCAGTATTGAACCGGGGTCACTGGAGGTGTGAGGCGGCAGCTCTACTAGCTGCACAATTGTACCAAATGTCAGCATAACTTAAGTGGGAGTTTCTCCTACTTACAAGTTTCTCCTGGCTCCTCCCACATCCCAAAGACGTGCAGGTGAAGGGCAGCAGGTCAATTAGCCGCTGTAAATTGCTCCAGTGTGTGGCTGATGGCAGAATCCTGGGTGAGGGGTTCTCAGTGAGAATGTAGGCAGAATAAAATTTGCATAACTAGGTGATTGAACTCAGAGGGATGAAGACCCTATATATAAGACCATAATACCACAAGATATAGGAGCAGAATTAGGCCATTTGGCCCATTGAGTCTACTATGCTATTTCATCGTGGCTTATTCAATTTTCCTCTCAGCATTTTCTGCTTTCTTCCTGTATCCCTTCATGCCCTGACCAATCGAGAATCTATCAACCTCTGCCTTAACTATACATAAAGACTTGGCCTCCACAGATGCCTGTAGCAAAGAATTTCACAGATTCACCACTGTCTGTCTAAAGAATTTCCTCCTCATCTCAAAGGTTTATTCATTATCAAAGCATGTATCCTGAGCAAACTCTGAAATTTGTCTTCTCCAGATAGCAGCCAAATATAGAAAGAACATGGATGTCATTCAGAGAGAAACATCAAACCCACACCCACCACTTCCCGCACAAAAAAGAACAACATCCCGATCGTCAACCCCCTAAACCTCCCTCCCCCGCACAAAATGGAACAGGAACATCGACCCCTCAAAAATCAACCCTTCCCCCTCCCCCACAAAAACACTAACAGAGCATCAACCCCCAGCACCCTCCCCCACACAACAAGTGGAAAAGGAATAGGCAATTTAAAAAGAACACAGAATACAAAAAAGTCCACAGTTCATAAACAAAATAGTCCAATCCATAAACACAGAACCATGATACCGTCCTACGACATCACCAACATTCATCGAAAGAGAGGGTCTCCACACAAGGCAGAGAGGCCTACCCGCCTGCCACAGTGAGTAACACAGCGATAGGCCGCTCACAGAATCCTTGTCCGGCAGCAATCAAAAGGAACTGAAACTCTGTTCTAAAAGGACGGCCTTCTATTCTGAGGCTGTGTCCTCTGGCCTTAAGCTCACCCATCATAGAAAACAACCTCTCCACATCCACTCTATCAAGGCCTTTCACCATTCGTTCGGTTTCAATGAGGTCACCGCTCATTCTTCTGAGTTCCAGTAAATACAGGCCCAGAGCCATCAAATGCTGTTCATATGATAAGCCACTGAATCCTAGAATCATTTTTATGAACCTTCTTTGAACCCTTTCCAGTTTCAGCACGTCCTTTCTAAGATAAGATGCCCAAAACTGCTCACTATACTCCAAGTGAGGCCTGTGGCCAGAAAGAACTACGGTCAGTGGATTTGAATGAATCAGTGACCGTAGAAGTTTACAAACAGAACAACAGTCTACAAATGAGTGGATTTGACAAATCAAAGACAGGGGGAGCAGACAAAGCCAGATGTGTTTGTTCCCCCTATCCTTATTTTGTGAACTCTGAACTGATTCTTGCTCTGGGATCACCTAATCAGAGCAACTGAATGTGGACACAAGAACCTGCTAAACCTGAGACCATTCTCAGAAGGGTAACTATTTATTATGTAAAGGGTCAGACCTACCAAACAAGTAATCTGTAATCCTGTTAGTCTCGGTGCCCCGGTCACCTAGTTTACCTGGCTTGGACCATTCCGAGTTGAAGACACAAATATATAAGGCTGGGGGACAGAACCATGAAAGAATGTTGGTCGTAGCCCTGAACTAGAACCAGGTAGGTCAGGTGACCTTGAGCTAATGGGATGGAGATCCACCAGTCCAGCTGATGAGGGACACTACTGTATATGAGTCAGGAGCTCCAAATACGTAATAGCAATACCTCTGTAGAAGATCAAATATCACGGATGTGAGGTGCCCCATGGACACGTGGAGATTCAAAATGGAAGTACAGGGGACATGTGGCCAGCAGCAGAAACTCCTTTTTAACCGGTAATATCTTTTCTGTTCTTTGTTCATGGAAAGTTGGGAAAACCTAGTTCATGTGCACACATGTGATGGTTGTGTAAATTCATGTGTTCTTCCGTTGAGATGATTGTCAGTAAATACAGATTTTCTGTGCCCCACTGATCATTATTACAAGGGGTGGTTCTTGTAACAGGCCTCACTAGTGTTTTATAAAGTTTCAGTATTACCATCCTTGCTTTTATATTCTAGTCCTCTTGAAATGAATGCTAACATTGCATTTGCCTTCCTCACCACAGACTCAACCTGCAAATGAACCTTTAGGGAATCCTGCACAAGGACTCCCAAGATCCTTTGCATCTCAGTGTTTTGTATTTTCTCTCCATTTAGAAAATAGTCAACCCTTTCATTTCTTCTACGTCAACTTTCATCTTCATTTCATCTCTATGACAGAAACGTAGAAACGTAGAAAACCTAGAGCACGATACAGGCCTTTCAGCTCACAAAGTTGTGCTGAACATGTCCTTACCCGAAAAATTACCTAGGCTTACCCATAGCCTTCTGTTTTTCTGAGCTCCCTATACCTGTCCAGGAGTCTCTTAAAAGACCCTATCATATCCGCCTGCACCACAGCTGGCAGCCCATTCCATGTACTCACCACTCTCTGCGTACAAAATTTACCCCGATATCTCCTCTGTACCCACTTCCCAGCACCTTAAAACTGTGCCCTCTCATGCCTGCAATTTCAGCCTTGGGATAAAGCCTCTGACTATCCACATGATCAATGCCTCTCATCATCTTATACATCTCTATCAGGTCACCTCTCATCCTCTGCCACTCCAAGGAGAAAAGGCCGAGTTCACTCAACCTATTCAGTTTGCGTATAAGGAGAAGGTGGGAGTGGTGGATGCTATCACGTATTTGCTGCACAAATCCCTCTCTCACCTAGATGGGGTCAGTGGTGCTGTGAGGATTACATTCCTGGACTTCTCTAGTGCCTTTAACACCATCCAGCCCAAGATCTTAAGGCACAAACTAACGGAGATGGGAGTAGACTCTCACATGGTGGATTGGATAGTGGACTACTTGACTGAGAGACCTCAGTATGTGCGGTTGGGAGACTGTAGGTCTGACACGGTGGTCAGCAGCACAAGAGCGCCGCAGGGGACCGTGCTCTCTCCGGTCCTGTTCACCCTGTACACATCAGACTTCCAATATAACTCAGAGTCCTGCCATGTGCAGAAGTTCGCTGACGACACGGCCATAGTGGGGTGTGTCAGGAATGGACAGGAGGAGGAGTATAGGAAACTGATACAGGACTTTGTGATATGGTGCAACTCAAACTACCTGCGTCTCAATATCACCAAGACCAAGGAGATGGTGGTGGACTTTAGGAGACCTAGGCCTCATATGGAGCCTGTGATCATTAATGGAGAATGTGTGGAGCAGGTTAAGACCTACAAGTATCTGGGAGTACAGTTAGACGAGAAGCTAGACTGGACTGCCAACACAGATGCCTTGTGCAGGAAGGCACAGAGTCGACTGTACTTCCTTAGAAGGTTGGCATCATTCAATGTCTGTAGTGAGATGCTGAAGATGTTCTATAGGTCAGTTGTGGAGAGCGCCCTCTTCTTTGTGGTGGCGTGTTGGGGAGGCAGCATTAAGAAGAGGGATGCCTCACGTCTTAATAAGCTGGTAAGGAAGGCGGGCTCTGTCGTGGGCAAAGTACTGGAGAGTATAACATCGGTAGCTGAGCGAAGGGCGCTGAGTAGGCTACGGTCAATTATGGAAAACCCTGAACATCCTCTACATAGCACCATCCAGAGACAGAGAAGCAGTTTCAGCGACAGGTTGCTATCGATGCAATGCTCCTCAGACAGGATGAAGAGATCAATACTCCCCAATGCCATTAGGCTTTACAAATCAACCGCCAGGAGTAAGATATGTTAAAGTGCCGGGGTTGATTGTATTTAATGTATCTAAATAAACTACTTAAGAACTTTTTAAAAGCTATTATTAATGCTTTTTGAGAGAGTGATTTAGATGCATATCATATTTTTACTGAGTAATTTTAAGTAATTAGTTTTGCTAAAACAAGTGTATGGGACATTGGAAAAAAAATGTTGAATTTCCCCATGGGGATGAATAAAGTATCTATCTATCTATCTATTCTCATTAGGCATGCTCCCCAATCTGGGCAACATCCTTGTAAATCTCCTCTGCACCCTTTGTATGGTTTCTACATAGCCCTGTAATACAATAAATTAAATCAATTCACCATTCAGCTAGAATTTGAGTTCATTTACATTGTGTTTATTGGACAGATGTCTGTTGCTGCAATGTAGGAGTGTTTCTGTGAGTGTGAGTGTGTCTGTGTTTGTGTGTGTTGGGACTATTTCTGTGTAGGGAGTACATCTCTCTAATAAGTTTGGCAGTCTGCATTTATAAATGATGATCTCCCTGAATGTTGTGTTTCTGTGAATTCCTGAAAGTTGATGTGTGTATGGGAATGTAGCAACTGCCAGTGACTGTGTGTTTCCCCTTCAGTTAGAGCAAAGAGGTGAAGTGGATTCAAATCAGAAAGGCTATGCTGCCCTCTGTCAGCCTTCTCAGTAACTGAAAATGTCTGAACTTTCCTCCCACAGCATTCGGCACCCCCTTGGGGCCGAGTGCAACTCACTTCTGCGAGACTTCTGAGGTGATTTGAGAACCACAGACCCTTCCACAGATGTGGTAGGAGGTGTATGATGTAGTTTATGAGCTGGTGTATTTGTACTTGTTGCAGGTCTACTGTGTGTCCAGATACGGGAGCTCAAATCCAGGTGATGGGTGAGAGCAGGTGAGGGGGGAGATGATGGAGCTAGGTGGGGAAAGGGTAGAAATTTGAGTAATGGGTGAAGAAGGGAAGATGCGACTGGATCCTAGCAGCTAAGTGCCTTGGTAATAGACAGATGGAACAAATTTATAGTCACAGAATTATACAGCAAGGAAACAACTCACCCATGCTGACAGAGAATAACAAATTGCAGAATGATGTGTTACCGTAACAGAGAGAAGGCAGTGCAGGTAAAGAGCAGGATACAAAGCCATAATGAGGACGATTGTGAGGCCAGTAGTCAAAACTTATTGTACCTAGGGGACTGTTGCATTGTCTTACAACAGTGTGACAGAAACTGTTCTTCAGCTTGGCCTTCAGAGTTTTCTACCTTCTGCCCAGTGGGATGGGGAGAAAGAGAGAAAGTCAGGGGTAGGTGGAGTCTTTGATTGTGCTGGCTGCTTTACCGAGAAAGCAAGAAGTGGAGGCAGAGACCATGGAGGGGAGATCGGTTCCATGATGTGCTGAGCTGTGTCCACAACTCTCTGCAGTTTCTTGCAGTCTCAGACAGAGCAGTTGCCATAGCGTCGAGATACATCCCGACAGGATCCTTCCTCCAAATTGCTGTGGGTCAGAAGGAACATGCCAAATTTCTTTAGACTTTTGATGATGTAGAGGAGCTTTGTTGGCTGTGTCTCTACGTGGTTGGACCAAGACAGCTTATGTTCACTACTATTTACTTGGAACTCTCAACGCTCTTGACTTTGACACTGTTGATGCAAGCAGACACATGTACACTGCACCCTGCTGATGTCAATGACCGGCTCTTTCTTTAGCTGACATTATGGGCAAGGTTGTCATGACACTTTCAGTCGAAGCAAGAGGCTGAGAGTGGAAGACTGAAGCATCGCGGAGGGAAACTCGTTTTTCTTTTCTTTAACTGATCGGGGAAAAGAGGCTGGACTGCGCAGACGCGTGATGTACCGCGCCAAGGTTTAAAAGAAAGACCACCATATACAGCGGCCATCATCGTAGCGGCCATCGTTGGAGTGGACTGAGTTGGAGTTGGATGGCTTTGGCTCAATCAGGCTTTGGCGAGAAACAGGCAGAGGCGAGGGTAGGTTCCGGTAAGTTTCTGTTTTCTTCTTTTTTTTTGTTCAGACTAGAGAATATGTCAGGCAGGATGTTGGAATGCCCCTCTTGCAGGATGTGGGAAGTCAGGGAGACCTCTGGTCTCCCTGACAATGATACCTGCAAGAAGTGCATCCAGCTGCAGCTCCTAACAGACGGCGTTAGGGATCTGGAGCAGGAGCTGGATGACCTCCGGATCATTCGGGAGACTGAGCAGTTTATAGATGGTAGCTTCTGGGAGGTAGTTACACCTAAGGAACAGGGCACAGGTAATTGGGTTACCGTCAGGCGAGGGAAGGGGAAAGGGCACACTCAGGTTGGAGGAACAACACCTTAATATGTCTATCCATGGCCTCCTCTACTGTCAAGATGAAGCTACACTTAGGGTTGGAAGAACAACACTTTATATACCGGCTGGGTAGCCTCCAACCTGATGGCATGAACATTGACTTCTCTAACTTCCGTTAATGCCCCTCCTCCCCTTCTTACCCCATCCCTGATATATTTAGCTTGTTTCCCTCTCCTTTTATTTCTCTCTCCCTGCCCATCACTCTGCCTGTTCTCCATCTCCCTTTGGTGCTCCCCTCCCCCTTTCTTTCTCCCTAGGCCTCCTGTCCCATGATCCTTTCCCTTCTCCAGCTCTGTATCCCTTTTGCCAATCACCTTTCCAGCTCTCAGCTTCACCCCACCCCCTCTGGTCTTCTCCTATCATTTTGCATTTTTCCCTCCCCCTCCTACTTTCAAATCTCTTACTACCTTTCCTGTCAGTTAGTCCTGATGAAGGGTCTCGGCCCAAAACGTCGACAGCGCTTCTCCCTATAGATGCTCCCTGGCCTGCTGCATTCCACCATGAAATAAATGATCAGGTTTTTTTGTTCTTTGGCATGGGTTAAAAAATCAGTGTTGACCGGAGATCTCCTTGCTCAATTAGCTCAGTGGGATGTTGTAATCTGTGCAGTGAGTGTTGACAAGATGCCCTGTTTAACTTCATGGGTGGGAAATGCACTATGTTTCAGGAAGATTTCAGCAGGTGTCATCCCTCAGCAACTTTCCCTAGTGAATTGATCCTGTTCCTGCCCAGCTGTCTGGATTTAACGCAGTGAGGAAGCAAAACTGAATTGGAGGCATACATCATTTACTGAAAGAATCAGAGATGAGCTAAGAATGTTTTCATGAAGAGCATAAATGGAAATAGGTTTAATAATAACCTTCAAAAGTGAATTGAAATCATTGGTTGAAGGGTAAGATGGTGTTGGGCTTGTAGGGTAGGGGTTCCCATTCTATACCATTAAGCAAGGGGTCCATGGACCCAGGATGGGAAACCCTGCGATAGGAAATGATAGTGGAGAGTGGAGTTAATTAGCTGGCACAAAGTGAATACAATTACTCAACCACAGAAAGAACCTTTCCTATCAGTTGTGTTGGAGAAGATGGACTTGTTTCTGTGCTCAATTGGTCTCTGTGGTTCACTTCATTTTCCTTCACTGAAAACCTGCTCTCACCTTTCCTCAGAATCCTTAAATTCAACACGATTCCTGGAAAAAAGGGGAAGAGTATCTGGGCACCAACTTCTCTCAGTGTGATTGGACTATTGAGTGATAAATAACCAATATTAGCACCACATAACCTATGTTAGTACAAATTAATGTTTCACCCATCATTGATGTCTTACAAATGTATAAGAACACGAGAAGTTTCAGAGAGCAGTGGCCTCTGCTTAATTCATCACCGACACATCCCATACTGATAATGCCATCAGTATTATCTTCAGAAGATGCTGCCTCAAGAAGGCAACATCCATCTGGAAAGGTTCCACTATCCAGAACATGTCATCTTCTCATAGCTACCATTGGGCTCCAGGTACAGAAGCATAAAGTCCCACATCACAACACTCAAGAATTACTATTTCCCTTCAACTATTTGTTTCTTGAAACATAAGGCCATGAGACATAGGAACAGCATTAGACCATTTGGCCCATTGAGTCAGCTCTGTCATTCAAAAATGGCAGATTTTATTTTATTGAGATACAATGTGTAATAGGCCATTGATGACCAATGGAGAGTGGTCAAACTGTACCTTCCTGAAGCCCGCAATCATTCCTTTGATCTTGTCCATGTTGAGACTCAGGCTGTTGTTCTCACACCATTCGACAAGCTTCTCCACCTCCTCTCTGTATGCTAGCTCATCATTGTTGCTGGTTAGGCCAACCACTGTTGACCTCATCAGCAAACTTGATGAAGCAGTTTTGAGCTGAATCTGGCCATGCAGTCGTAAGCCAGCAGTGCGAACAGCAGCAGGCTGAGCACACAACCCTGGGGGGCACCAGTGCTCAGCGTGATGAGCTTAAGATGCTGCTGCCAACTTGGACTGATTGGGGTCTTTCCACCAAGAAGTCCAAGATCCAGTTACAGAGGGGGGTCTTGAGTCCCAATGAAGACAGTCTACCCACCAGCCTCTGAGGGAAGATCATGTTTAAAAAAGAATGTTAAGCTGAAGTGGATGAACAGCATCCTGGCATGTGAGGCATCATTTCAAGGTGAGACCGGATGGAAAGGAGACCCGAGGCCATGGTTTGAGCACTAGGTGAACTGAAAAGATCCAATGTAGCAGTAAGGTGGGATTTTATATGATCCATTTCCAGCTGCTGGAAGCACTTCTTGATTGTTGAAGTCAGTGCACTTGAGTGATAATTGTGTAGGCCAGTTACCATTCCTCACCATCTAAATGATGGTGATGGTGGCAGCCTTGAAGCCTGCAGGAAGAGTGGACTGTTTCAGAGATATTAAAAATGTCCATTAAGACCTCTGTTAGCTGGGCCACATAGTCCCTCAGCTCCTGAACAGGCATGTTGTCTGTCTGGCCCTGCGGCTTTTCTCTTCGGCCAGTCAGGGTGCCTGTTCCTCAGGAAGAGAGGAGGCTTTCCTCAATGTCGCATCATCCCATTGGTCAAATCATGCATTCAGCCTTTTAGGAAGGGAGGCGTCACCATCATTGATGTGCAAGGTGGACTTGTAATCAGTTGCGGTTTGTATACCGTGCCATGTGTGTCGCATATCCCTGGTGTCACAAAGGTGTCTGTGGACTTTCTGTGCGTACTCACACTCACAGGGGAGTGCGGCTCTTGCTGACCTTAGAGCTGGCATGTTCCCCGATCCCTCAGCAGTGTGCGAACCTCTGCAGTCAGCCATGGTTTCTGGTTTGTCCTGGTAGTTTAATGTTTAATCACGGTAACATCCTCAATGCTTTTTCCTATCTGGCCAGTCACTGACCCCACATGTTCATCAATGTTGGCATGATGATTGTAGCTAGCCACCTCCATAACTGTGCTCCAGTCTGTGTTTTCAATGCAGTTCTGCAGCTCTGAGGTAGCACCTTCTGGCCAGGTCCTGATCTCCTTGTAAACTAGTCTGACTCATTTAAGCAATGGTCTATATGCAGAGATGATCAAAATGAATATGTAGTTTGAGTAACCCAGGCAGGGGTATGGGATGGCCTTGTATGTTGGTATTAATCAGGTCTAATATATTATCTCCTCTGGTTGAAAAGTTGGCACGCTGGCTGAACTTTGGTAGGGCTGTTTTTAAGTTGTTTATTTGAAGTCAAAGCAATGAAATAAAGCCACTGACATGTTTTCTTTGTAATTGCATCAATATGTTGGGTCCAGGATGGATCTTCAGAGTTGCTGACAGCCAAGAACTTGAAACTGCTCACTCTTTCCACTGCTGATCCCTCCATGAGGACTGGTGTGTGTTCCCTCCACTTCCCCTTCCTGAAATCCACAACCAATTCTTTGGTTTTACTGATGTTGACTGCAAGGTTGTTGTTGAGACACCACTTAACAGCTGATCTATCTCGCTCCTGTATGCCTCCTCATTACTACCTGGAAATCTACCAACAATGGTTGTGTCGTCGGCAAATTTATAGATGGCATTTGAGCTATGCCCAGTCACACAACTGTGGTTGTAGAGAGAGTAGAGCAGCAGGCTAAGCACACATCCTTGAGATAATCTAGCATTCACAGCCATATGTGGCAATAAATTCTACAGATTCACCATACTCTGGCTAAAGGAATTCCTCTTCATCTCTTTTCCAAAGGGATGTCTTTCTTCCTACTATTCTGATGCAATACCCTCTGATCCTAGACTGCTCCACTAAAAGAATCATCTTTATGTCCACCCTACCAAGGCCATTCAATATTCAATAGGAGAATCCTTCTTTCCTCTGAATTCCAGCAAGTAGTGGTTCAGAGTCATCAAACCCTCCTGATACATTAACCGTTTCACTCCTAGGATCATTCTTGTAAACCTCCTATCCAATGCTAGCATATCCTTTCTTGTATATCAGGAACAAAACTGCTCACAACAGTCCAAATATGGTCTGACCAATGGGTTATGATGCCTCAGTATTGTATTCTTACCTTTATATTCTAGTCCTCTCAAAATGAACGGTAACATTGCATTTGCCATCCTTACTACCAGTTCAACCTGCCCAGACTCCCAAGTCCCAATGCAACTTCAATTTCTGAATTTGCTCCCTCATTAGAAAATAATCTGTGCTTGTATTCCTTTTACCAAAGTGCATGATCATACATACCCTACATCCTATTCCATCTGCCATTTCTTTGCCTATTCTCCTAATCTGTCCAAGTCTTTCTGTATACTCCCTGCTTCCTCAACGCTACCTGCTCTCCACCCATCTTTGTACCATCCATAACCTTGGCCATAAAGCCATCTGTTCCATCATCTAGATCATTAACATATAATGTGAAAACAGCGGACCCAACCGCAACCACTGCAGGATGCCGTTAATCGCTGGCAACCGGAAAAGACCTCCTTTATTTCCACTCTTCACCTCCTGCCAGTCAGCCAGTCTTCTGACAGGCAGAAGGTAAAGAGCCATGCTAACTTTGGCCTATCTTATCATGTGCCTCCAAGTACAATTAAGCTTCAACCTTAATAATAGACTCTAACATGTGGCCAACCATTGAAGTCAGGCTAACTGGCCTATAATTTCCTGTCTTTTGCCTCCCCCTTCAGACATCTAGTGATTCTTGAAGGATCACTGCTAATGCTTCCACAGTCTCTTCAGCTACCTCTTTCCAAACTCTGGGGTGTAGTCCATCTTGTCCAGGTGGCATCTACCTTCAGACCTTTCAGCTTCCCAGGCATGCTCTCCTTAGTAACATCAACTGTACTCTCTTCTGCCTCTCCTGTCCCCGACACTCTTGAATTTACGGATGCCAAGTATTTTGCTTCAGTGAAGACTGATGCAAAATACTTATTCAATTCATCAGTGATTTCTTTGTTCCCCATCCAGATCATTTTCCAGTGGTCCAATATCCACTCTTACAATAGCTCTTTGTTTTGCTGTTTATATATCTGAAAAATCTTTTGATATCCTCTTTTATATTGTTGGCTAGCTTACCTTCATATTTAATCATTTCTCTCCTTATTGTTTTTTAGTTGCCTCCTGTTGATTTTTATAAGTCTAATCTGCTAGCATTCCACTGATTTTTGGTATATTATATATGCTCTCTTTTGCTTCTATCTATCTATCTATCTACATGTAGACACCAACCTACCTACCTACCTACCTAGATACAGAGCAGAACTGCCCCGTCTGGCCAACAAGCTGCACTCTCTAGCAACCCACTTACTTAACACCAGCCTAATCTCGGGTCGATTTACAATCACCAATTAACCATCTTTGGACTGTGAGAGCAAACGGGAGCACCCAGAGGAAACCCACATGGTCACAACGTAAAAATACAAACCCCTTACAAATGGCGCCAAAATTGAGCTCTGAACTCTGACACCCTGGGTTGTAATAGCGTGTCACTAACTGCTACGCTACCATGGTGCCCTATATCGGAGCTGTCTTTCACTTTCCTTGTCAGCCACCCTCCCTTTTAAATACGTCAGCTTTGGGATGAACCCATCATGCATCTGAATGTATGCATGAGACTAGCCATTGCCCTTTTTACAAGCCTTTTCTATCTCCTGGTGTAATCTGTACCCCATATCCTGGCCTCTATAGAACTCCATCCGTGTCTTCATACAACATGGAATAGGTCCTTCCAGCCCTTCGAGCCGCATTGCCCGGTAATCCCCCAATTTAATCCTAGCCTAATCACAGAGGTCGATTTACAATGACCAATTAATCTACCAACTGGTACATGTTTGGACTGAGGGAAGAAGCTGGACACCCAGAAGGAAAACCATGTGATCATGTGGAGAGCGTACAAACTCCTTACAAGCAGCATCAGGAATTGAACCTGGGTCACCTGTGCTGTGAAGTATTGCACAAACCACTATGCTCCTCGCTTTTTACCCTTGCAGTTACAGAGCCTGTCCACCCCTTCAGCCCACCTGCCTGTCCTTTCATTATGCTGTGTATATTTGGACGTTAAGCTCCCAGATGTGATCTTTCGACCACAATTCAATGATGCCCACAATGTTGTACATGCCAATTTATTCCCAAACAAGAGAAAATCTGCAGGTGCTGGAAATCCAAAGCAACATACACGAAATGCTGGAGGAACTCAGCAGACCGGGCAGGACTGAAAGGGTTTCAGACTGAAATGTCAACTGTACTTTTTTCCATAGATGCTATTGAAGTCAGTCACATTGTGTGTGTCATTGCAATTTATTTATATTGAAAAATTTATCTAGAGATACAGCGTGGAATAGGCTCTTCCGATTCGTCAAGCCACACCGCCAGCGTCCCCCGATTTAACTTCAGCCTAATCACAGGACACTTACGATGATCAGAATGAACCTACTAACTGGTGCGGCTTTGGACTGTGTGAGGAAGCCGGAACACCCGGAGAAAACCCACACAATCCATGGGGAGGATGTACAAACTCCGAACAGAGGAATTTCAAACTGCACTACAAGATCATCTAACATATTTTGTATACTGCATTTACTTAAATATAGTATTTGCAGCCCTTTATTCATGACTCTTTTTTACAATTTTGATCCATCTTGCCTGATCTTATCCCTTTCTAAGCTTTTGGTCTTATTCTTTATTCTGGAGACTTCAGTAACCTCACCTGCACTCCCCTTCTCCTTGTATGTCCTCCCCATGGAATGTGTGGCTTTTCTCTGGGTTCTTCCTTTTCCTTTATCCATAATTTTCCGAGCTGTGAACCCATTTCCCCTCCCCTCACCCCATACTATTTAGTTTCAAGCTCTATCCACAGCCCTGGTTATGCTATTCACCAGGATCTCGGTCCCAGGTTCACATTGAACCCACCTCATCTGACATCTCTGTCCATTCCCAATACTGGTGCCAATGTCCCATGAATTCAAACCCACTTTTCCCACACTAAGTTTTGAACATTATTCTCAAAGTTTATTAACCCTGTGCCAATTTTCCTGTGGCTCAGGTGACAAGAGATTATTACCTTTTAAGTTCTGTGTTTTAATTTAGTCCCTAGCTGATCAAATTCCCTCAGCAGAATCTGTTTCCTTGTTCTTCCTACACTGTTGGTACCTGCATGGACCATGCCAACTGGATCTTTCCTCCTCCCACTCCAAATTCCTCTGTGGGTCAGATGAGATATTCCAAACCTGGGCACGAGGCAGACGCCACAGCCTTCAGGACTTCCGATCTTTGAGAGGGAGAACTGTGACTACTCCCTGACTATTTTATCCCCAGTGACAACTGCACTTGTCTTCTCTCCCCCCAACACTGAACTGCACTGCCATGATCCAGATGCTCATCTTCCCTGCAGATCCTCACAGGGAGCAGCAGTCTCAGACCTGATGGGCAAGTTCAGGAGTTGAATCTCCTCCAGCACTGCCCCCTAGATTGCCCTACCTGCCTCACTCACAGTCAGACTCCAGCACCACCCTACCCATTACTGTTTAACAACACCATGACCATTTCGATCCCTTTGCATTAAAATGGACTTTGCTTGTTTTTTGTTCAAATGGTATTCTTTCTTGCAAAAATTATGTCTAATTTATAATTATGTTTTTCTTGTGCTTCTATGATGCTATTTGCCCGTGGCGCTGCGATAAGTAAACTTTGCACGTGATGAGAAATGTGTGTGTGTGATGTGGTTTGTGCTGAACGTAGAAGCCCTGTATTGCTCAGTGACTAGGATTACTTGTGTAGAACCGCACACCAGAACCAGGAGGAGCTGGGTTACTAACCTGCAGCCTTGTTCACCTGCTCTCTTGTCTGCTAGTGCTCTCGTACCCGACGTTGTAGCTCTTCAGCAACTCCTGCGTTGAATGGAACCTTGCATACTGTCTTCCAAGTTAATATCTCATTAAAAGTGGCCACACAAATAATCTTGGGGGGTGGAGGGAAAGGCAGGAGGCATTCTCACTCTCAATAATTTCTCCTTTGGCTCCTCCCACTTCCTTCAAGCAAAAAGTGTAGCCATGGGTCCCAGCTATGCCTGCGTGTTAGTTGGCTACGAGGAACAGTCTGTGTTACAAGCCTACACTGGTGTCAAACCCCCACTTTTCCAATGCTACTTGGAAGATTGCATTGGTGCTGCTTCCTGCATCCATGTGGAACTCATCGACTTCATCAACTTTGCCTCCAACTTCCACCCTGCCCTCAACTTTACCTGGTCCATTTCCAACACCTCCCTCACGTTTCTCAATCCCCCTGTCTCTACCTCTGGAGACAGCTTATCTACCAATGTCTATTATAAACCCACTGACTCTCACAATTACCTGGACTACACCTCTTCCCACCCTGTCATACCATCCCCTTCTCTCAATTTCTCCATCTCTGTCGCTTCTACTGCCAGTATTAGGCTTTTTATTCTGTGGTGAAGAAGATACCCTCAACTGCATCTCTTCCATTTCTTGCAAGTCTGCCTCACCTTTTCCTTCCACCACCCAACCAGGGATAGGGTTCCTCTTGTCCTCACCTACCACCCCAGCAGCCTCTGCATCCAGCACATTATTCTCCATAACTTCTACCATCTCCAACGGGATCCCACCACTAAACACCTCTCCCCCCCTCCTTCTGCTTTCTGCAGGGATCGCTCCCTACATGACTCCCTTGTCTATTCGTCCTTCCCCACTGATTCCCTCCTGGCGTTTACCCTTAGAAGCGGAACAAGTGCTACACCTGCCCCTACACCTCCTCCCTCACTACCATCCGGGGCCCCAAACAGTCCTTCCAGGTGAGGCGACACTTCACTTGTGAGTCTGTTGGGGTCATATACTGTATCCAGTGCTCCCAGTGTGGCCACCTATATATCAGTGAGACATGACGTAGATTGGGAGACCGCTTCACCAAGCACCTATGCTCTGTCTGCCAGAGAAAGCCACACATTTAAATTCCACTTCCTATTCCCATTCCAACCTGTCAGTCCATGGCCTCCTCTACTGTCGTGATGAGGTCACACTCTGGTTGGAGGAGCAACACCTTATATTCCGTCTGGGTAACCTCCAACCTGATGGCACAAACATTGACTTCTCTAACATCTGATAGTGCCCCTCCCCTCCCCCTCACCATTCCCCATCCCCTTTTCCCTCTATCACTTTATCTCCTTGCCTGCATTCTTCGGCGCTCCTCCATGCCCTTCTCCTATCCCTTCTCTAGCCCTGTATCTCTTTCACCAATCAAATTCCCCGCACTTTACTGCACCCCTCCCCCTCCCGGTTTCACCAACCTCCTGCGTTTCTTCCTCCCCTCTCCCCACCTTCTAACTCTGATTTGTCTTTTTTTCTCCAGTCCTGCTGAAGGGTTTCGGCCTCAAATGTTGGCTGTACTGTTTTCCGTAGATGCTGCCTGGCCTGCTGAGTTCCTGCAGCATTTTGTGTATGATGCTTATCTTAATTGGTTGAGGCATTGAGCTTTAAAGTAAGAAGTCATGATGCAGTTGTAAGTGGGTCTGCTCCAGACCCTATCCCATTACAGACTGGAACTGAGCGAGATTGTAGTTTGCTCAGTCTTTTTCTAATCTTATTATACCTCTCCAAATGTTCATGACAGGCAGGATTTATGAACATTTGCAGAGGCATAATATGATTAGGGATAGTCAGCATGGATTTGTCAAGGGCAGGTCATGCCTTAAGAGACTGATTGAATTTTTTGAGGATGTGACTGAACACATTGATGAAGGAAGAGGAATAGATGTAGTGTATATGGATTTCAGCAAGGCATTTGATAAGGTACCCCATGCCAGGCTTATTGAGGAAGTAAGGAGGCATGGGATCCAAGGAGACATTGCTTTGTGGATCCAGAATTGGCTTGCTCACAGAAGGCAAAGAGTGGTTGTAGATGGGTCATATTCTGCCTGGAGATCGGTGACCAGTGGAGTGCCTTGGATCTGTTCTGGGACTCCTTCTCTTCGTGATTTCTATAAATAGCCTGGATGAGGAAGTGGAGAGATCGATTAGTAAATTTGCTGATGACACAAAGGTTGTTCGGTCTTGTGGATAGTGTGGAGGGCTGTCAGAGGTTACAGCGGGACAGTGATAGGATGAAAAACTGGGCTGAGAAGTGGCAGAGGGAGTTCAACCCGGATAAGTGCGAGGTGGTTCACTTTGGTAGGTCAAATATGATGGCAGAACATAGTATTAATGGTAAGACTCTTGGCAGTGTGTAGGACCCTGGTCAGACCCCACTTGGAGTACTGTGCTCAGTACTGGTTTCCTCACTACAGGAAGGATGTGGAAGCCATAGAAAGGGTGCAGAGGAGATTTACAAGGATGTTGCCTGGATTGAGGAGCATGTCTTATGAGCATAGATTGTGTGAACTCCTTTTCTCCTTGGAGCAACGGAGGATGAGAGGTGACCTGATAGGGGTGTACAAGATAATGGGAGGCATTGATCGTGTGGATAGTCAGAGGTTTTTTCCAGGGCTGAAATGGCTAACACAAGAGGCCACAGTTTCAAGGTGCTTGAACGTAGGTACAGAGGAGATGACAGTGGTAAGTTTTTAATGCAGAGAGTGGAGAATACATGAAACGGGCTGCTGGTGACGGTGGTGGAGGCAGATATGATAGGGTCTTTTAAGAGACTCCTGAATAGGTATATGGAGCTTAGAAAAATAGAAGACTATGGGTAACCCTAGGTAATTTCTAAAGTAAGTACATGTTCGGCACAGCATTGTGGGCCGAAGGGCCTGTATTGTGTCGTAGGTTTTCTACGTTTCTACGTTTTTATTTTGTAATTCCCCTGCACTAAGGAGTTTCTTGACCAGTGACTTCATCAGAATCAGTCTGTACTTGGAAACTGCTGGAGATAATTCTTTCCAGCAGAGATGGCAGTCATGACCTGTCAATGGCTTGTAACATCAACTCCGTTTCTGTCTCCACAGACATGGTCTGTGCAGCAGTACATACTGTTTCGTACCCCGTAACTGGGTGTCTTACCAGCAAAGATAGAAGTGTCCGTTGGAGTCTGGTACTATTTTCCAAACAGTGTTTATTAGTAAAATATACAAATCAATATCAGCAATGCAAATATACAGATAATGCATGTTAGCAATACTAAACCTAAAAGTGTGGGTATAATAATAATCAATAATAAACAAGCTCTATCGATGTCTAGGGGATAATGAATTGTAATATGTGAATATAAAGTTCTGTTCAGTTCATACAGGCTGAGGTAGTTGTTGGTCGATGTGTTGTAATTGTTGGAGAGAGAGAGAGAGAGAGAGGGAGCGAGCAAACAGTGACAGCCAGTCAAACCTTCCTTTACGATCTTGATCCGTCGATGTGTTGTTGTGGCCATTCAGGTATGACCCCTCTGTCCTTTAGCTAGACCGTTCTTCTATGGTGGACTCATCACCCAGGCAAGGGTGGACACACACACAAGCCCCCACCGGCCTCGCTATAAACACTGTGAGTTAAAGTTGACCGATCCTTCATTCAGTCTCCGATGCCCCACACCTTCACGTGGGTTCCAACACTTAAGTAGTGCTTACTAGTGTGTCTCTTGGTGCGTCTGAGGGGTGTCTCCCCAGACCTCACTTTTATCCCTACTCACGGGGTCTCAGGTGCCAATCAGTTTTGAATGGCTTAGCCCATCAAACCAGCCCACTCCGGCTGTCCACTGAGGAATTTTAATGAACAGAATAGTACCAAGTAAACAGCCTTCTCCGGAGCCGTAAGTCTTACAGGAGTCATAATATGGTGGAACAACAATTCTCTTCCTCCCTGTGTTATCTCTCCCTTATCTGAAGCAAATGTTCCAGTCCAAGTATGTTTTTGTTCCATCTCTTTCTCTCTCATTAACAGCCTGGCAACAGTAACGGTTTGTATTTCTCCCAGGGGAGGGGGGACATGGGCAACCTTGCACCCTTCTGCCCATCAGAGCTGTTCATCCTTCGTAACAATACTAAAATGTCTTCCTTTTTCGGTACAACCTGTACCCAAAAACTAAAAGTGGTACTGACTGTATGTTTATGGCCCTCTGCTGTTGTAGCCCATCCACTTCAAGGTTCAATATCCTGTGCAGTCATTGATGCTTTTCTGCACACCACTATTGTAACGCATCATTATTCGAGTTACTGTCTCCTTCCTGTCAGCTTGAACCAGTCTGGCCACTCTCCTCTGATTTCTCTCTTTAACAGGTCACGTTGACCCACAGAGTTGCTGCTGATTGGATGTTGCTTTTGTATTTCACACCATTCTCTGGAAACTCCGCAGTCAGTTGCGCATGAAAATCTCAGATTAGCAGGGTGTGAGATACTCAGACCACCCTGTCTGGCACCCACACTGTCTAGGTCACTTAGATCAGATTTATTCCCCATTCTGATGGTTGGTCTGCAATCTGCATTGAGTTGCTGCAACATGATTCGCTAGTTGGATATTTGCATTATCGAGCTGGTCTACAGGTTTTCACAAATAAATTGGCCACTGAGTGTATGGTACAAATGACCCTTTATCACACTCTTCTTTTCCATAGGGTGCTACATGATCTGCTGAGCTCCTCCAGCATTTGTTGTGATACCTTATCAAATGCCTTCTGAAATGCACACTTAAAGGAAAGGCTTAGTTCCTAATAATTTCCATCTAAATATATTTTGATTTGGTGCCCTGTGACTACATTTGACCGTGTCTGGATTCCAGACTACCAAGTTGCTCCACAGATGCTGCCTGACTTGCATTCTCTGGTTTTGTTTCAAATTTCCAGCATTTGTGTTCTGTACCTTCGCCAACACTGGTGCTATTTTAAAAAAAGCATCAAAGAGACCTCGGGGTACTTTAGCTTGTTCCCGGAAAGTGGGGAGGAAGGTGGTTTGCACACTGATCTCCGCTGGCAAGAGCACTGAGCACAGAAGTTGGGATGTCATGTTACAACTGTACAAGTCGTGGTAGAGACCACATTTGTAGTTTTATGTGCATTTCTGCTCACCCAGCTTTAGGAGGATGTGTATAAAAGATGCACAAGGATGCTACTGGGCCTCGAGGGACTGAGTAACTGAGGTTGGAGAGGCTAGGGCTTTTTTTCTCTGAGTGTAAGGGGCTGAGGTGTAAACTTCTAGAGGTTTATAAAATCATGAGGGCCGTAGAGATGGTGAATAGCCACAGTCTTTTTCCCAGGGCACAGGTTTAATGTGAGAGTGCAGAAATTTAGAAGTGACTTGACTGGTAACTTTTTCACATAGACCATGGTATGCTTAATGAAAAAACTGCCAGAGGAAATGATAGAAGCAGGCTGAGGTTGGATTGCTCTGGGTGCCAAAAGAAGTTGGGGGCCAAGAATAAAAGCTCTGATTCTCATTCCACTGGTCTGGGTGTGATACTGGATCACTCTGGGTGCTGAACTGATCGGAAGAGCCTGAGAGCAGCTTTGAATCTAGGACTGGAATGAGCCACAGGGAGGCCCAGTGCTCAGGTCCTAGTGTTGTTTGGACTATTTAGACACTGGCCCAGATCGGAGGCAAGAACCGGTTTCACTTGCACTCTGCTATCTTCGCTCCTCTGTCCAGGGCACTGGAGCCTGCCACTGTTCCGTCGCTGGGTCAATTTAAATGCTGGCCCAGATAGACTGAAAGGATAGGGTGTCGGGTGGGACAAGTCGATTTTGCTTGTTGTCTGTAATGGTCATCTCCATGGCGTTGAGACGGTGCCCCGGCTGCTACGGTCCATATGGTGAACTGATAAGTGAAGCCTTAGGCCTACTCAGGGCTGCTCCGGGATTTGGATTCTGGTTCAGAGTGCTGTCGTTTGCTTCAATTATTTGCTTGATGTGCATTTTATTTCTTTGCCTTGCGCATTGAGTCTTGGTCTCTTATTTTTATTTTTATTCTTTTTTTTCTTTTAATTGTGTTCTTTCTGGTTTCTTGCTTTGTGGCTACCTGTGAGCAAGCAAATCACAAGGTTGTATGATTGGTACATTCTTTGATAATAAATGTATGTGATTCTTGAACCTTGAATCTAATAGCTACATTTATAGAAAAGCATGGATCGGAAAAGTTTAAAGGAATATGGGCCAAAACAGGACTGACTTAAATGGCAACTTGGTTGACGTGGTCCAGTCTGTTGAAGACCCTGGTTCCATGCCATATTATTTTTTGAGTCTATGACTCAGGTTGATGACCTGGCACCAGAAGTTATTCAGCAGGTTCTCTGTTTAAAACTGACAGGGAAAGTATGCTCCATGGGAAAACATCTCACTGCCAAGATAAAAACATCTGTTATTTCAGACTTAAAGCAGCAGCTTAATTTTCAATATGAAAGAATTGAATGCTACAAAAAATGCAGCAGGTCAGGCAGCATCTGAGTAAACTAAAGGAACTGATTCATTAAAACTGACTGCCGGTCCAAGATTATTTACCCACAGATGGTGACTGACCTTCTGATTATTTTCTGTTTCTTTCAGATTTTCAACATCTACAGTATCATGCTTTAATTTTTGACAGCATTAGAGTTACACTTTGGGAAATTGTGCAGTCGTAATCTGTATCAAGGTCTGATTGCTAAATTCATTTTCAAATCATGGTTGCTCATTTCCCGTAATAAAACTAAACTTTAACCGGTGGAGAGACAACTCAGGTGAATTTTGGCTGTCACCTGACGTCCCTGTGATTGAGAAGCCTTGTCTTCCAGTAATTATTGATTAAATAGTACTGACGGAGGAAATGAAATGTGGAGTGTCAGTGACTGATATACCATCAGGTCACAAGGCAAAATTTTCAATGAATTTCTGTTAATGATTGAAAGTTAAAACCCCAAAGGGTGTTTTGGAGTGAACTGTTAAAAAAAAACAAGCGATTGTTTTCTGACCCCTGTGTGCTGCAGCAAGTTCAATGCCAATTAGTTGGGGAACAGGTAGTACTGCATCTGAGAAGACAAACAGCAGTGGTGAGACAGGACCAAGCAACGGGTTAGAAGATACTGCAGAGAAAAGGGATGAGTAGTACAAGTTTCACGAGTAGTTGAATGGTGTCAATATAGCGCACACGTTAATCTGCTGCACTGCAGTTCAGCACATGACATCAATGTATCCAAGAACTCCGAGGGAAAGTTGGCTCTCGCAATTCTCTCTTGAAAAAATTAGCAGGCACGAAGTGAGGAGCCAATGCTCACACACTTAGATCAACTGCCCTAGCACTCTGCTATGCACCTGCAGAATACTTTGCACCCGTGTGGGGCAGATCAGCCCACACAAAGAAAATAGACCCGTCGCTTAACGAAGCCTGCTGAATAATCACAGGCACGCTGCGCCCCCCACCCACTAACATTATTTACAGACTTGCAGGCATTGGTCCCCCAGAGATACTACAACAAAAACTGTAAAAGGTAAACAGAACTCGGATCCATGGCACCCACTACATCATCATGTGCCAGTTTCCAACCGCCTAAAGTCGAGGAAAAGCTTTGCTAAAGTGGAGAAGCTACCACACGGAACATCCCCCCCAAACAAACAGGATTGACCTCTGGCAACAAACAGAAGCCAGAACCCCACCAAACAACACAGTGCAAGACCCCACAGAAACGTTGCCAGACCCCGGGGGCACTGCCTGACAGACGGAAGTGGTGCACTCTCAGCAGAGCGAGAGCGGGAGTTTGTAGGATGGGAGACAATATGGTGAAGTGGGGTTTAAAGCCCAGCGAATCCTGTGAGTGTGGCGAAAGGGTGCAGAACATTGAACACGTTCTGCTCGACTGCAGAATGATTTAGCTGACTCTCACCCGATTTAGCTGACTCTGACCTGCTCAACATCAACCAAACAACACTAGGGTGGCTGGCTGTCTGGTGTGACAAGCTGTGATGATGAATGTGAATGATGGACCTTGAGTTCCAGTATCTTCAGTAATTATTGATCTTATGGTACTGATAGTGGAAACATGAAATTAAGGAGTGCCCTTGACTGAGTTGCCATTGGTCAAAAGGCAAAACTTAACCTTCACTATTCCTGTTAATGATTGAAATGTAAAACTCCAAAGGGCACTTTGGAGTGAACTGTCAAAAAACAAGAGTCTGTTTCCTGATACTCATTGCCTTCATACTTTTGCCCGTTAGTTAGGGAACAGGTGCTATTGCATCACAGAAGGAAAGCAACAGCGTTGAATCGGGACCAAACCACAGGTTAGAAGATATTACAAGGAAAAGAGACGAGAAGTTGCATTTTACGGGTGAAACTGGGAAACTATGCAGTTTCGAGTTTGAGGGGTTGGTGTTGCAGCTCCGGATATTTGTGTACAATCCAGACCTCAGGTGCTGTCTGAGCATGGTTTGTGATGTTTACCCTGTGGGCAGTAAGGGCTTCCTCTGGCATGCCCCAGCTGTGCTGATTGGTGGGTTATATGGTTACTGTGAGTTCTCCCTGGTGCTGTGAGTGTAAGAGGTTAGGGAAAGGGTGGGTTGTGTTAATGGAAGCGGGAGAGCGAGAACGGGGTTACTGAGAATTCTGAGGGGGAATGGCATCAACAGAATTGTTCTAGGAGACAGCATAGAATCAATGCACCAACAGACCCTCTTCAACGTCATGGGAAAAATATTATGTGAGAACTCCTGCGATCTGTCTCAGAAAATCCTACCCATCCGCCCCTCTTAAGGCAGAGTCGGTCTTTCTCTCCCAATGACCCATACTAAAGGGCGCAGTTTTAAGGTGAGAGGGAGAAAGTTTAAAGGAGACACGTGGTGTAAATCATCCTGATTCCCAATGAATCACCAACGTGGGGGTTAACTGGGTATTCCGGTTCACAGCACCGGCTTGGGTTGTGATCAGCTTTGGCCTCAGCCTTCTCTTGGGATCTAACAATACATACAATCATTGGCAGGTTTGTGTGCTGAGTCTGTGAATGGAAGACTTCAGCTCTGAGGTGGAAGGTAAGCAACTATTTATTTATTTATTTGGTTATGTAAATTCATCTTTAATTTGGAACTTGGGTATAATTGATGTCACAGGCAAGGCCAACATTGGCCTTGAGAAGCCACCTTGAACTACTGCAGTGCTTCCGGTGAAGGTGCACCCTCGGTGTTTTGGAGGAGGGAGTCACAAGATTTAAACCCGTGACAATGAAGGAAGGGTGAAATATTTCCAGTTCGGGGTGGTGTGGTGACTTGGAGGGGAACCTGCAGGTGGTGGTGTTCCTTTGTCCTTACTGGCGATAGAAGCCGTACGTTTGAGCGGTGCCGTTGGAGTAGTGGCGTGTATTTTGTAGAGTGAACTCTGCAGTAACGGTGGGCTGGTGGAAGAGGTTCACCTAACTCTAATTAATTATCACACTCTCCACAATTGGCATCAGAGACAGTCATTCACATCTTATTTCTGCAGTTCAGTTCTTTACACTAAGGCTGGGTTGAGTTCTAAGCTTTGTGGCTCAAAACACAGAATGGATATCAGCTATTTGCCTATGACTGTCTTGATAAGAACTTCCACTGCTTTGCTGATGAATTAGAGTGGACTGATTCTGGGGTGATTAGCCAGTATGAAATTGTCCTTGATTTGATCTCCTATTTCATTCCTATCTTTTGATTTCCTTAATGACTGTGTGCACTGTGTGGAGTGAAGTTTACCACACCAGAGTGCACTGCATTGTTTGTCCCCTTTAAAGTTTGTTTATTTACAAGTTCTGTCCTTACTACTTCCGCTACTGAACAGCAGATTGGGGAAGAATCTGCAGAGGCCACAACAGAAAAATCGAGGGTGGAGTGAATGAAGTGGTCACCTCGGCTGTCAGCATTGAGGGACAAACAGGCTTGAGGGATTCTACAGTCTACTCCTGCCCTGTGGGTGACCACAAGGGTTATTCCATGGTACCGAGTAATGGACAAAGGGGAAGGGGCACTGCTTTAGGGTCTCTCTGAGGCGGGGTTGGTCAAAGTCATTGTGTGTGCGGTGGAAACAACTCAATTTTCTAATGTGAAATTTCACCAGGGCAGGCACATAAAGAATGAGCCAATGTCTGTCCTGAAAACTATCCACTATAAACAAGACAAAACAGTCTAGTCTGTAATAATAGGAGCAGGCTCTTCCATGTGACAGTGGCTGATGCTTATTCACTGCACATTAATAAATTCTTCGCATGTTCTCGACCCGTCAAAGCCTCTGTCATTTTGTGCATTTTCTGCTTTCAATTCAACATTTTCCTGCTGTTTATTTTTAGTGCCGTATTTTCCCAGATCCCAGCCTATTGCCCACAGCTCCAATTTGGAAGCCTTCTCTAGGTTTATATCAAACTCTGGCAAACGAACAAGGAGACGAACAAGGAAACTCTGGGAGACGAACAAGAGGTGGGAAGGAGGGTGCTTTGTTCCGTTGTTTCCACTGTATCTAATAGCCTTTCGGAATTTCTTTTAACAGCTTCGAGAAAGATTCACAGTATGGAGAACTCCACAGCATCAGAAAGTGACGAGTTGGTTTTCTTTGTCAATGGACGCAAGGTAGGAGGAATTGGCCAATAGCAGTAATCGAGTGAATTAAGGGTCTGCATTAGATCTAACCTCAAGGTTTCTCAGTTTTAAAATATTTGCTGTTGGTTTCTAAACCTCAGCCCTATCATCCCTTGCAGTGTTACAATGATCCTGGATTGAAACTCAAAATTAATTAGAAAATATATGATCCTATGGCAGTCCTGACAGGGGGATATAGGAGGATTTTCCACACACCTCCGGTTCCTCTCATGAATCTAGGACAAGGAGGTCACTGTTTCAAAATAGCCACCATGCAGTTAAGACATATTGAACAGTAAGACACGAGAAGGACGCTTTGGCCAAGAATATCTGTGCCGACCATGATGCCATTTTAAACTAATCCCACCTGTCTTTAGAGGTACAGCCAGATGCAGGTCCTTCAGCTCAATGAGTCCATACTGACCACAGTTCCCACCCAGCTAGTCCTAATTTCCTGTGTGGCCCAAATCCCTTCCTGTACCTGTCCAAGTGCTTCTCAAATGATCCTGTTAGCTGTCACAACCACTTCTTCTCGCAGCTCATTCCATTTATCTGTAAGCCTCTACAACCATCTACCACCTTCTGCATGGAAGATTTGTTCCTCAGATTCCTTTAAACTCTTTCCCCGCTCACCCTAAACCTTTGTCCCTGAAATTTGGACTCCGCTATCCTGGCAATTAGACTGGTTCCATCCATCTTATCGATGCCGCTTATGATTTTAAACACTTATTCAAGTTCAAGTTCCTCATTCAAGTTCAAGTTTGTCATTCAACAGTACACATGTACACAGCTAAATGAGACAGTGTTCCTCCAGGGCCAAGGTGCAAAACACAGCACATGCAGTCACACTCAGCACATAGTCACAATAGTGCATACGGTCACACTCAGCACATAGTCACAATAGTGCATACAGTCACACTCAGCACATAGTCACAATAGTGCATACAGTCACACTCAGCACATAGTCACAATAGTGCATACAGTCACACTCAGCACATAGTCACAATAGTGCATACAGTCACACTCAGCACATAGTCACAATAGTGCATACGGTCACACTCAGCACATAGTCACAATAGTGCATGCAGTCACACTCAGCACATAGTCACAATAGTGCATGCAGCCACACTCAGCACATAGTCACAATAGTGCATGCAGTCACACTCAGCACATAGTCACAATAGTGCATGCAGCCACACTCAGCACATAGTCACAATAGTGCATACAGTCACACTCAGCACATAGTCACAATAGTGCATGCAGCCACACTCAGCACATAGTCACAATAGTGCATGCAGTCACACTCAGCACATAGTCACAATAGTGCATACAGTCACATTCAGCACATAGTCACAATAGTGCATACAGTCACACTCAGCACATAGTCACAATAGTGCATGCAGCCACACTCAGCACATAGTCACAATAGTGCATACAGTCACACTCAGCACATAGTCACAATAGTGCATGCAGCCACACTCAGCACATAGTCACAATAGTGCATACAGTCACACTCAGCACATAGTCACAATAGTGCATACAGTCACACTCAGCACATAGTCACAATAGTGCATGCAGCCACACTCAGCACATAGTCACAATAGTGCATACAGTCACACTCAGCACATAGTCACAATAGTGCATGCAGCCACACTCAGCACATAGTCACAATAGTGCATACAGTCACACTCAGCACATAGTCACAATAGTGCATGCAGCCACACTCAGCACATAGTCACAATAGTGCATACAGTCACACTCAGCACATAGTCACAATAGTGCATGCAGTCACACTCAGCGCATAGTCACAATAGTGCATACAGTCACACTCAGCACATAGTCACAATAGTGCATACAGTCACACACAGCACATAGTCACAATAGTGCATACAGTCACACTCAGCACATAGTCACAATAGTGCATACAGTCACACTCAGCACATAGTCACAATAGTGCATGCAGCCACACTCAGCACATAGTCACAATAGTGCATGCAGTCACACTCAGCACATAGTCACAATAGTGCATACAGTCACACTCAGCACATAGTCACAATAGTGCATACAGTCACACTCAGCACATAGTCACAATAGTGCATGCAGCCACACTCAGCACATAGTCACAATAGTGCATACAGTCACACTCAGCACATAGTCACAATAGTGCATGCAGCCACACTCAGCACATAGTCACAATAGTGCATACAGTCACACTCAGCACATAGTCACAATAGTGCATACAGTCACACTCAGCACATAGTCACAATAGTGCATGCAGCCACACTCAGCACATAGTCACAATAGTGCATACAGTCACACTCAGCACATAGTCACAATAGTGCATGCAGCCACACTCAGCACATAGTCACAATAGTGCATACAGTCACACTCAGCACATAGTCACAATAGTGCATGCAGCCACACTCAGCACATAGTCACAATAGTGCATACAGTCACACTCAGCACATAGTCACAATAGTGCATGCAGTCACACTCAGCGCATAGTCACAATAGTGCATACAGTCACACTCAGCACATAGTCACAATAGTGCATACAGTCACACACAGCACATAGTCACAATAGTGCATACAGTCACACTCAGCACATAGTCACAATAGTGCATGCAGCCACACTCAGCACATAGTCACAATAGTGCATGCAGTCACACTCAGCACATAGTCACAATAGTGCATACAGTCACACTCAGCACATAGTCACAATAGTGCATACAGTCACACTCAGCACATAGTCACAATAGTGCATGCAGCCACACTCAGCACATAGTCACAATAGTGCATACAGTCACACACAGCACATAGTCACAATAGTGCATACGGTCACACTCAGCACATAGTCACAATAGTGCATGCAGCCACACTCAGCACATAGTCACAATAGTGCATACAGTCACACTCAGCACATAGTCACAATAGTGCATACAGTCACACTCAGCACATAGTCACAATAGTGCATGCAGCCACACTCAGCACATAGTCACAATAGTGCATACAGTCACACTCAGCACATAGTCACAATAGTGCATGCAGCCACACTCAGCACATAGTCACAATAGTGCATGCAGCCACACTCAGCACATAGTCACAATAGTGCATACAGTCACACTCAGCACATAGTCACAATAGTGCATGCAGCCACACTCAGCACATAGTCACAATAGTGCATACAGTCACACTCAGCACATAGTCACAATAGTGCATACAGTCACACTCAGCACATAGTCACAATAGTGCATGCAGCCACACTCAGCACATAGTCACAATAGTGCATACAGTCACACTCAGCACATAGTCACAATAGTGCATGCAGCCACACTCAGCACATAGTCACAATAGTGCATACAGTCACACTCAGCACATAGTCACAATAGTGCATGCAGCCACACTCAGCACATAGTCACAATAGTGCATACAGTCACACTCAGCACATAGTCACAATAGTGCATGCAGTCACACTCAGCGCATAGTCACAATAGTGCATACAGTCACACTCAGCACATAGTCACAATAGTGCATACAGTCACACACAGCACATAGTCACAATAGTGCATACAGTCACACTCAGCACATAGTCACAATAGTGCATACAGTCACACTCAGCACATAGTCACAATAGTGCATGCAGCCACACTCAGCACATAGTCACAATAGTGCATGCAGTCACACTCAGCACATAGTCACAATAGTGCATACAGTCACACTCAGCACATAGTCACAATAGTGCATACAGTCACACTCAGCACATAGTCACAATAGTGCATGCAGCCACACTCAGCACATAGTCACAATAGTGCATACAGTCACACTCAGCACATAGTCACAATAGTGCATGCAGCCACACTCAGCACATAGTCACAATAGTGCATACAGTCACACTCAGCACATAGTCACAATAGTGCATACAGTCACACTCAGCACATAGTCACAATAGTGCATGCAGCCACACTCAGCACATAGTCACAATAGTGCATACAGTCACACTCAGCACATAGTCACAATAGTGCATGCAGCCACACTCAGCACATAGTCACAATAGTGCATACAGTCACACTCAGCACATAGTCACAATAGTGCATGCAGCCACACTCAGCACATAGTCACAATAGTGCATACAGTCACACTCAGCACATAGTCACAATAGTGCATGCAGTCACACTCAGCGCATAGTCACAATAGTGCATACAGTCACACTCAGCACATAGTCACAATAGTGCATACAGTCACACACAGCACATAGTCACAATAGTGCATACAGTCACACTCAGCACATAGTCACAATAGTGCATACAGTCACACTCAGCACATAGTCACAATAGTGCATGCAGCCACACTCAGCACATAGTCACAATAGTGCATACAGTCACACTCAGCACATAGTCACAATAGTGCATACAGTCACACTCAGCACATAGTCACAATAGTGCATACAGTCACACTCAGCACATAGTCACAATAGTGCATACAGTCACACTCAGCACATAGTCACAATAGTGCATGCAGCCACACTCAGCACATAGTCACAATAGTGCATACAGTCACACACAGCACATAGTCACAATAGTGCATACGGTCACACTCAGCACATAGTCACAATAGTGCATACAGTCACACACAGCACATAGTCACAATAGTGCATACGGTCACACACAGCACATAGTCACAATAGTGCATACGGTCACACTCAGCACATAGTCACAATAGTGCATACAGTCACACTCAGCACATAGTCACAATAGTGCATACGGTCACACACAGCACATAGTCACAATAGTGCATACAGTCACACTCAGCACATAGTCACAATAGTGCATACAGTCACACACAGCACATAGAGTTATGAAAGCACATACAGTTACAAAAATCATATTAGCTCAAGTCTCTGAGTGGCATAGCCTGAAGATTGGCCATGTGTGGGTTGTAGTCCTGAAGCCACATTTTTGTAAGAACGAGTGTGCAACAGTCCCTTATCTGGCGCTGGTTCAGCAGACAAATGCAAATCATGCAAATCATCTTGTCTGGCACTGGGCCGGCTTGTCTTCCCAGGAGGAAACACCTGAGAGCAGAACACGGTTGGGAGGGACCAGCCTCCAACCCAGCATGGATTCCAACGTGCCCGCTGCACCTCTTTTCTCTCCCACACCCCCTCTGGCACCTTCTCCCCGGGTGGCTGAAACAAGCCTGGTCAGCACGACAACGACCGTGCGGCTTCGCCATTGTCATCTTGCCACTGAACCAATGAACTGGACTCGCAGTCTTCTATATTACCAATGTCCGCTTACAAGAAAAACATTGCAGACACACGATTACACCATTTGTTGGACTTGGAGAGGCCTCTGCAACCAAGCACGCCACCATCTCACTGAAAGGGTCTCATATGTTCCAAGGAATGCAAGCCCAGCCTGGCCACCTTCTCCCTATAACTCAGGCCCTCTCATCTGGCAATATCCTCGTAAATCTTTTCTGCATTCTTTCTACTTTGGCCATGCCTTTCCTGTAACAGGGTGACAAAAACTGTACACAGAACTCCAAGTATGATCTTGGTAATAACCTATACAACTGCAAAATAATGTTCCAACTCCTCTATTCAATGGTCTACTGATGAAGGCCAGCATATTAAACAACCTGCACTGGTATGAATTTCCAAAATGAACTCACTCAATATCTCTATTGAAATCCTTTTGCTATGCCTTGACCACTTCCCTTGCTGATCAAGATTTGCCCAGTAATCTATGAAAACCTTCCTCACTATTGACAACATCTTGTCCTTGGTCCATATTTCTTCATTCCCTGTCTGTTCATATGTTTGCCTAAATACCTTTTAAAAGTTGCTGTCATAATGGCTTCAACCACTTCCCATGACAACATGTACCAGGCGCCGACTGGATTCTGTGTTTTTTTTTAAAAATTGCCTCACAAATAGAACATTGGAAATACAGAACCTATAAAAAGTATCCACCAGCCCACCCCCCAGAAGTTTTTCATGTTTCATTGTTTTACAATATTGAATCACAGTGGATTTAGTTTGGCTTTTTTTGACTGATCAACAGAAAAAGACTCTTTTGTGGCAAAGTGAAAACAGAGCTCTACAAAGTGATCTAAATTAATTACAAATATAAAGCACGAAGTAATTGATTGCATAAGTATTCATTCCCTTTAATATGACACACCAATCATCACTGGTACAGACAACTGGTTTTACAAGTCACATAATTCGTTAAATGGAGAGCACTTGATTGATTGTAGTAACAATACACCTGTGTCTGGAAGGTCCAACTGCTGGTGAGTCAGTATCCTGGCAAAAACTACACGATGAAGACAAAAGAACACTCCAAGCAACTCTGTGAAAAGTGTATTGAAAAGCACAAGTCAGGAGATGGATGCAAGAAAATTTCCAAGTCACTGAATGTCCCTTGGAGAACATTTAAGTCAAATATCAAGATATGGAAAGAATATGGCGCAGCTGTAGATCTGCCGAGAGCAGGTCTTCCTCAAAAACTGTGCAAGGAGTGGACTAGTGAGGGAGGCCACCAAGAGACCTACGGCAACTCTGGAGGGGTTACAAGTTTCAGAGGCTGAGATGGGAGAGACAGTGCATACAACAGCTGTTGCCCAGGTGCTTCACCAGTTGCAGCTTTATGGGAGAGTGGCAAAGAGAAAGCCATTGTTGAAAAAAACTCACGTGAAATCATGGCTAGAGTTTGCCAGAAGGCGTGTGGGAGACTCTGAAGTTAGCTGGAGGAAGGTTCTACGGTCTGATAAAAGTAAAATTGAGCTTTTTGGCCATCAGACTAAATGCAATGTTTGGCATAAGTCAAACACCACACATAATCAAAATCACACCATCCCTACTGTGAAGCATGGTGATGGCTGCATCATGCTGTGGGGATGCTTCACTACAGCAGGCCTTGGAGGGTAAAATGAATGCAGCAAAACACAGGGAAACTCTGGAGGGAAAACCTGATGCTGTCTGCATGAGAGCTGTGACTTGGAAGAAGATTTGTTGTCTAGCAAGACAATAATTCCAAGCAAAAATCCATAGCTACAAAGGAATGTCTTAAAAACACCAAAGTTAATGTTCTGGAGTGGCCAGGTCAGAGTCCAGACCTTAATCTAATTGAGAATTTGTGGCTGGACTTGAAAAGAACTGTTCACTCACGATCCCCATGCAATCTCACAGAGCTTGAGCAGTTTTGTAAAGAAGAATGGGGAAAAATTGAGGTGTACCGATGTGCAAAGATGATAGAGACCTATCCACACAGACTCAAGGTTTTAATTGCTGCCAAAGGTGATTCTACAAATAGTGACCTGATGTAGGTGAATACGTACCCAATCAATTAGTTTGTTTTATATTTGTAATTAATTTAGTTCACTTTGTAGAGATCTGTTTTCACTTTGACATGAAAGAATCTTTTTCTATTGAACAGCGTCAAAAAAAGCTAAATTAAATCCACTGTGATTCAATGTTGTAAAATAATGAAATATGAAAATTTCCAGCGGGGGTGAATACTTTTTATAGACACTGTAGAACACCACAGTGCAGTAAGGCCATTCAGCCCATACTGCTGTGCTGACCTTTTAACCACCTTTAAATTTTTTTACCCACTCACCTTAAACTAATGTACTCGAGTATTTGACATTCTCATTCTCACCCATTTATGTGAGTTTTCTTCAACAGTGGCTTCACTGGTACTATCAAATTCGTCAATTTTCCCGACTGAAGCCATCGCTTCAAATTCAGAGGATATTTCCCCCCTGAACTACCCCAGCAAAACCCTTCCATTGGGTTTTTATTGGATCTTGGCTTGACAGTCTGTGCTGTCATTAAAATCTTTTTTTTGTTATACTCAAAGCCCCCTTACTCTCCGATTATAAACACCTCAATTTTTTCCCGTAGCATTTGACATGAGTAGTAAAACACTCCAAACCTTTGATAAGTTTCTTATCAGGAATATGTGCTCTCTGAGCAAAGGATCAGAAGCCGAACACAGAGTTGATTAGTTTGAAATTGTGTCCTAATGAAGGAAAATTGGTCAGAAAAGCAGAACACAACAGGTGCTTGGAAATCTGAAATGATAGTAGAGGGCAACAGAATTTTTCAGGGCAGCAATCATCTATAGAGAGAGAAAATTCAAGTTCCTGGGTGTCAAGATCTCTGAGGATCTAACCCGGTCCCAACATATTGATGTAGTTATAAAGAAGGTAAGACAGTGGCTATATTTTATTAGGAGTTTGAAGAGATTTGGCATGTCAGCAAATACACTCAAAAACTTCTATAGTTGTATAGTGGAGAGCATTCTGACAGTCTGCATCACTGTCTGGTATGAGAGTGCTACTGCACAGGACAGAAAGAAGCTAGAGAAGGTTGTAGATCTAGTCAGCTCCATCTTGGGTACTAGCCTACAAAGTACCCAGGACATCTTCAGGAAGCGGTGTCTCAGAAAGGCAGCGTCCATTATTAAGGACCCCCAGCACCCAGGGCATGCCCTTTTCTCACTGTTACCATCAGGTAGGAGGTACAGAAGCCTGAAGACACACACTCAGCGAATCAGGAACAGCTTCTTCCCCTCTGCCATCCGATTCCTAAATGGACATTGAACCCGTGAACACTACCTCACTTTTTAAAATATATTGTATTTCTGTTTTTGCATGTTTTTCAAATCTATTTAATATACATAATTGATATACTTGTTCATTTATTATTATTTTTATTTTTATTTTTATCTCTGCTAGATTATGTATCACATTGAACTGCTGCTGCTAAGTTAACAACACATGCTGGTGATAATGAACCTGATTCTGATTCTGGATTAATATTTCAGCTCAATCAGAATGTCCACCAGTTCTGGTGAAAGTTTACTGAATTGAAAAGTTAATTTCTCTTCTTTCCACAGATGCTGCCTGACTTGCTGAGAATTTTGAACATATTCTGGTCTGGTACGGGTAGGGTGGGAGGTTTGAGAGAAGAAGTGAAAAGATTTGGCCCTTGATATGGATGAAAGTGCTGGTTTTCCAAAAGATTAAAATGAGAAAAATGCAGGCAGCTAGTAAGTTTGTCAGGTCGGGGTTAAAGACAGTCAGGCCATGATGGAATTTGAACTCATGGATGACATTACAGTGAGCCAGACGCTAGCCAACACTGTGGTGCATACACTCTGATGTGTGTTAGCCCAAAGGCAGCTTCGACCTGGGTGGCCTCATTTCACGGATTGCCGGCCATTTCACATGAGAATTGAGATCGAGCTGTGCGAGTGGAGTCACAAACAAACATGGGACAATAGATTCTTCCCCTAAAGGCAATCAGTAAACTGAAAAGAGTTTGCCTGCTGTAGATACCCTTTATACAGTGATGCGGCTCATGTTGTGGGGATGTCCCACTCCATGTAGTACAATAGGAACCATGGATGTCCAAGCCAGCTTCCCCTGAACATTGAGTGTGGAGATGGGAGAAAAATGTATAAGTGGAGTGGGAGCTGAAGTCACCAGAAAAGCATCCTCCTTTAGGTGAATCCCATTTGCACGTGTGCTTTGTTTGGAGCCAATGGAACCGAAAGAAGGGTGCTGATTATAACTCATGGTGTTGTTGAGGAATTAACTTCTCTCCCTGGAGTTCCAGCTTCTCTGCTCATGTGGTGCTGTGACCATCTTACGCTGATGATGTGCAGTTCTTCAGCTGCTGGAAAATTAAAAGAACAATGGACAAATTCAATAAGGTTTGCTAGTTTACTAGTTGCTAGGGTGTGCTAACTCTTTCTTCTGTTCTTGTTTGATTGTCCACAGGTTGTGGAGAGAAATGTGGATCCCGAACTGAACTTGATAACCTACCTGAGGAGGAAATGTATCCTTGCTTTGTGCAATTGGTGGTACATGTGATTTACAAACATGGAGGGTGAGAGGGAAATGTGTTAGCAGACCCTTCCAAAAGACCACACTCAATGGCAGATAAAAAATTGGGATCCCTACCCTTGCTGAGCTCTTCCAAGGAAATTGATATATTGTTGTTAAATAGGGAGTGGAATAAAGGAACCAATCAAGATAGATGGTCCCTCGACACAATCTGCAATACAGAAGTACAATTGGTTTCCTCCATTGTGTCGTCCAACTAGTTTAGCCTGTAGTTAAAGGGGCAGTGATCTTGCACCAAGCTGGGGCTTGAGATACCTTAAAGACCACCACAAGTAATTGGGAATAACCTTTTAACAACACCTCAGTGGTACATAAAGTTTTAAAGAGGGAACATTTCAACACCAGCTTGAGACCTGTCTGACAGTGGCTAAGATTAATTCGGGGACTGCTGGGCGGCACAGTGTGGTGAGGCTCAAATGGCCGGAGGGGCCTTTTCCACACTGTATCTCAATAAATAAAAAAAATACCATTTTGATATTTCCATATTTACCACAGAAATTATTCACTCTTAAATGAATGTCATAACCTGTCTGACAAATTCTGAATGCATTTAGGTTGTGCTTCTGTATTAACATGTTACAGCCTTTCACAGGAATTCAAACTAACACCCCGCATGATTGACAAAATTCACAGCAGATAATAATGATTATAATATATTTCTGGAAATGAATACTTTCAATTTTACTAATATAATGAGAATTATTTCTGTCTCAGTCCTGAACAATAGCAAAAATTGTAATGAATAGAGTTGGCTGTTAGGCACACAGTATGTTTTATGGCTAACTGAACTTCCTAATGGCTGTTGTTGATTTTGGGACTTGGCTGAATTCCACTGGAAAAGTACTACGTAGATCAAGCGAACGACACACATCATAAAACCTATATGAGCCAACACTGCAAATTCTGTCAGTGGCGAATATCTGTAAAGCCACTCACTGCGCCTACTTGTCCATGATAAACTCCAAAGCTGACCCCACTGTGCCCCTGCATCCACCACCATGGGACCAAATGGTTCCTCTATAAGCTCAATCATTGGACCCACTAGTCCTCTATCAACCATCAGTGGACCAATTGGTTGCCTGTGTAAATGCTATCACTGAGCCTAATGGTTCCCTATAAATGTCATCTCTGACCCCACTGATTCCTGTACAAACTCAATCACCGTACCCACTGGTTCCCTGTAAATTCCATCACCGAACCCATCGGTTCCTCTCTAGCTACATCATTAAACCCAAACAGAAAAACCGGACGAACTCTGCCAGTTAACAGCATCTGTGGGAAGAGGAACTAGTTCACATTGCCCTGTTGGTTTCTGTGTATGCTTTTTGCTAAACTCTTTTGATGGTCACTTTTTGCCTTAAATTGATATATGATGGCCTGACCAGGCTATTCATATTCTTCATTCCCTGGGCAGTTGCCGATTGGCTCTTTTCCAGGTGCACGTCCTCTGGTTGCCCTCCAATACCCGCCCAATAACTTTACCCACAACAGCATACAGAATGTGGTCAGACACGTTTCGAGTGGTCCGTGCTAGTGAGATACATATCTGTTGACCTCAGCGTTCCTTAATGTAACTGTCAGTGGGGCTGACTGGAACCAAGCTCGGCTGTGGGGAAGGAGGATGTGGCTCCTGCACTGTGATGATCTCCAAGTACAACGCTCTCCATGGGAGGATCAAGTATCCTTTCACCAACTAGTATATGACACAAGAAAACCTGATTGATTTCCTTCTTGGCATTCATATTCAATGGAACATTTCAAACATTGCGAAAGCAAAAAGATTCTGAAAAGTGTTTGTCATCCATTGGGTATCCTCATTTCCCCCAACCATAACTCCTACACCGGACCAGGCACCAATAACATCAGGGTGTTCCATGTGTGAGCAGTCTTTGCCTTGTTCTAAGAAATTTATGATGACCCCTTTACAGATTTGAAGTGGGTGGAGAAGAGGTACAAGAATGCTGCCTGCATCTGACGGCATGTGGTGTGAGGAGAGAGTGGGAAAATTGGGTTGTTTTCTCTGGAGAGGCAAAGGCTCCACAAATCTTTCACATTACGCATGGTCTTTTCGACATTAGCTAGAAACCTCTAAACAAAGTACAGAGAATGAACAAAAATGTCCAGTTGAAGAAGCATAAGCATTTCTGGTCCAAATTACTGAGCATGAATGCTAACTTCTGAGTTATAACCAATAAATATAAATTGAGATAGGATCAGAGAATTGAATATATGACAGGTGCAGGGTTAGGAGAAATGGGTTTCAGTTCCTGGCAAACTGGCAGGAATGTTGGGAAAAGTGGGACTGGAGGCACAAGAGACTGTGGGCCAGACTTACAGTTATAAATGATACAATGTGGATACAGGTCACTTGGGCCAAATCATTCATGTCAAGCAAAATGCTCCGCTAAACTATTCCCATTTGCCCATGTTTGGCCCATATCTCTAAACTGTTCCTGTTTAGTTGAGAGAAATATATCCCATATGTCTCTCAAATCTCATTATTGTTCCTCCCTCAAGTACTTTCCCGATGGCTCGTTCCAGTTGCTGGGATCCGGAGCAAAAAAAATAAGCTTCTGGAGGAACTCAGTGGGTCAGTCAGCATCCGTGGAGGGACAGGAATGGTTGACACTTTGTGTTGAGACACTGCATCGAGTGAGAGTGTAGAGGGAGGATAGCCAGAGGGAGAGATGTGAGGCAGGGGCCGGGAGGTTATTGGTGGGGTTGGGAGACGTGTGGGGAAGGATGCGGAATGGAGTTGGGAGTGATGGGTGGAAACAGACAAGGAAATGAGGAACCGGGTGGGGGAGAGGAACGGAAAGATAGAGACAGAAACTGGAAGGTGATAAGGGGAGGCAGATGACGTTTGTATGCTGGACCCTGATAAGTTAAAAAGGTGATAAATGAGTGAGAGGGACAGAGAGAGAGAGAGAGAGTGAGAGGAACAGAGAGAAAGTGACAGGACTGAGAGGGAGAGAGTGAAAGGGACTGAGAGAGAATGTGAGAGAAGGACTGAGAGAGAGAGTGAGAAGGACTGAGAGAGAATGTGAGAGAAGGATTGAGAGAGAGAGAGAGAGGGAGAGAATGAGAGAGAATGTGAGAGAAGGACAGAGAGAGAGTGAGAAGGACTGAGAGAGAATGTGAGAGAAGGACTGAGAGAGAGAGAGAGAGTGAGAGGGCCTGTGAGTGAGAGAGAATGTGAGAGACTGTGACTCTAAATCTCAGGCTGGCCTCTACCTTTCAGAGTTTAACCAAAGCAGGCTAATGACATCTATGATTGGATTTATCATTAGCTAGTTAATATTCTTGTGATCCACTTGGCAAAAGTGAGGCCATTCTACATACTGTATGTCCTGTCACCCACTTCCCCAGCACCTCTTTCCACTCTCTATCTGGGCTGTTTTGTAGTCTACAGTCATCCTAGGCTTCCCAATCAGTCGGGACACCACCATCCGTTCTGTGCCACCTTGACAGCATCTCCCCAGACACATGGCTGTGAACGCCTGTCTGGCACCCCTTTGCTCCCTTCACTGGACCGCTGTGACCACGGTGGAGGGAATTGGGAGCACCAGTACGAGGCTTCATCCAGTGCAGGTGAGCAGCACCCCTGGCGGTAGTGCCATGTCTCTCTTCTACGTGCAGAGGGTGGGGTCCATGGTGCCAGCTGTAAACTGAAGAGTATGATGTGGCACTGTGATAATACATGGTGGGATTCCATAAGGAGAGCAGAACCAAGAGACCTGGGTACAGACATGATCAAACCTTTGAGGTGGCAGGGCATTTATGCAAACAACCAGCACTTGGGTCTCATAAGCCGAGATGTAAAGGAGAAAAGCTTGCACCATCAATCCCATCCCTGCTGTTGGCCTGTTTACCTCAAACTCATTCCTTCATAAGTTCCTATCCAGTCCATTTGGAAGGGACTGGTTGATTTTCTTTCCACCTTCCATATAAGCAGAGAGTTTCAGAGCATAACCAATCTGTGGATTATTAAAAAAAAAATGACCTCCAAACTTATCCGCTGGTAGAATGCATGAAAACAGCTTTCCAACTGCAGGCATTTCACCCATATTCCCCTGAAAAGCTGACTCTGATTCTCTCACTACAAATACAGAGTGTCCAGCAGTTTCTACTTCTATTTCTGATTTCCAGTATCTGCAGACTTATCTATCTATTTATTTATTTATTTATCTATTTATTTATTTATTTATTTATTTAATTTATTTATTTATTTATTTATTTTTTTACCTGTCTATTTTGAAGAATTTCTTTTAACTGGTTTCCTCCCAGGCTGATGAATTTTTGCTGGGCTCCAAGTGGGTGCTGGCAGTACATTCAGTCCACGCTTCATGCACCAGAAGATGGTGAAGTCCCATTTCTAGGCTACTTTGCTACACATTTGCCCTGTAACTTTAGATCTAAGTCCAGAGAGTCTTGAGCCATTTGTTCATGGGAACAGTTTCCCATCTGCTTCCGCTAGCTGAGCCAGTCATCATCCTGAAATGTCACATGGTATGGTGTGTTTGCAGCTAGCCAGAGACAATCCATAATTGTGCCCGTTTTCTGTGGAATTGTTTACGTACTGTATATTAGCGTCACTCCGGTAACTGATACAAGTAATACAGCATAGAAACAGATTCTTTGGTCCATCAAACACCCTATTTTACTAGTACTACATCAATCCTTTATTTTGTACACATTCTTATCAATTTCTTCAAAATTTCCCCCTCACTTCCCCATAAGGAACAATTTCCGGTGGTTAATTAAACATCCTTGGGACAAAACTGGAGTCCCTGCAGGGGACAGCACCGGTGGTCGGCATTGAACCTGCATCACTGGAACTACTGTGAGGTAGTGACTCTTCCCACTGCACCACTGTGACACACTGGAGTTTATGGTACTGTGATGGGATTGCTGTTTCCCAGGTCTCTCAGTAAAGCTCTAGGGATATTATAATTCCCTCTAAATGTTATGGAACCAGTACCTCTTGCTCCTACAGAACCCAAAGCATTTGGAACATTTCATCCATGCTTTACACGATGGCACGGTTTTGTTCTTTACTGCAATGCAATGAGAGTTTCCACGTCCGATCAAACTTCCCGCACTAAATCTCAGCTTTTGTTTCAACCTCAGGAGCGTATTGCAAAGGCCCACGGCTCCCAGTGTGGATTCTGCACCCCTGGAATTGTCATGTCTGTATACACTTTATTGCGGAACAACCTGAACCCCACAATGGAGGAAATCGAAGACACCCTCCAAGGTAAAGCCTGCTGGTTTGCTGCCCAGTTCCTGTCCCTTGTCCAGTTCACAACCTGATGGAGTTTGGGAACAGATTGAAGGGCAGTAAAGTGGTGCAGCAGTTAGTTCTACTGCCTCACAGCTTCAAGGGCGCAGGTTACACCTTGACCTTCAGTGCTCTTTTTATGTGCTGGGAGGTTAATTGGCCGCTAAGTTAACCCTTTGTAAGCAGCAAAGGAATCTAAGAGGAGCTGATGAGCATGTAAGAGTGGATAAAGTTACAGGGTCCAAGATGAGAATTAGGGTGCATGGGACTGATGGGGTTACTCTCCCCTTGGAGTTGGCATGGACCGGATGGGCTCAATAGCCTCCTTTTCTGTTGTACCATGGAAGCCAAAGCTTTGACACACATTTCAGAAATGAGCTGATCAATGACCAGGAGTGTGTGGGTGATTTGGATGGCAGGAGTGAGTGACGACAAGGTCGTGGACCTTCCCAATCACCATCTGAAAACGTGCATGCACAATGCAAGGTCACATCTCTGCAGCATACATTCACCACGTGTGGTCATACTGCTCTCAGGCAAATTACATATCCCGCCATAGCCTCTAAACACTGGATTCAAGTAAAAGGGAAACTTGGCTTGAGTCAGTTAAGGCAAAAAGAGAGGGGAAACACTTACTAAAGATTGCCTGTAAGATTTATGGGATAAAAAGAGTGATGAGGAATTTCTTAGGTCCATGACATTGATATCTTGAAGTTTTCTGCTCTCTATCCAAGTGTTCCAGACCAGCTCTGGCTCCATTCTTTTCTGTCACTTCCCTCTAAACTCAATTACACTCCTGCTAGTTTTGACCCCCCGCCCCCACCACGGCCCAAAATCTGGATGTTCTTGTAATATAGTCTGTCCAAATTTCTCTCCCTTAAATTTATTCAACCTTTCCACCCAATTAAATCTCCTCACAGCCTTCAAGCTTGTATCTTTTCCAAAAGCTGGTGGAAACATTTAGCAGGTCAGGCAGCATCTGTAAGACAAAGAGAATCGATGATTCCAGTCACTGCCTCTTCCACATATTTTATATGTGAGTCTCGGCTCTAATGTTCTTGGTTTCACACAAGGACCAAAGGTGTCCTCTGTCAGCTACTGGAAGCTACTGTATCTCACAGGCTCACACTGCTCTCCACTGCACCTTCTTGCTGCTGATTGAGATAAATTCTCTGCAGAATTTCACAGCATCAGAGAGAGAACAGGTCCTGGGATGTTAGAACAATGCCTGTGTGGCTGTTTTAATTTTAAATAATTTCTGTTAATTTGCCTCCCAGGAAACTTGTGTCGCTGCACAGGATACAGACCCATCCTTGATGGTTACCGTACCTTCACCCAAGTAAGGAAACTCCAATGGCTTCTGTCAGACTGTGGCTACCAGAGGTTGTTTTTATAGACCTGTCTTTATTTGCCCTGACAACAGGATCTGATAAGTGAAAGTGAGTTTCTTGTCATTGAGGCATGAGTATGTGGCCAACAAGGGCAGTATTTACTGCCATTGCTGATCACAGTTAGAGCGGTCGAGATGCCAGGCAGGGTAGTGGAATGCTCCTCTTGCGGGATGTGGGAAAGCAGGGAGACTTTCCAGTGTTGCTGATGACTATACCTGCGGGAAGTGCATCCAGCTGCTGCTTCTTTCAGACCGCATTACGGAATTGGAACTGGATGATCTCTGGATCATTCAGGAGGCTGAGGAGTTGAGCAAAAGGACATACAGGAGATAATTACACCCAAGGTTCAGGACACAGGTGACTGTCAGGAGGGTGAAAGGGTTAGACAGCCAGTGCAGAAAACAATTTGTGGCCATTCCACTCAACAACAGGTAAACAGCCTTGGATACTTTTGGGGAAGAGGGGCAATGGCCTAATAGGAAAGACACAGATTTCTGGCACTGAGTCTGCCTCTGTGGCTCAGAAGGTGGTTGGGATGGGGGGTAGAAAACAGTGCAGTAGTGATAGAGGATTCCATAGATGGAGGAGCAGAGTGGAGATTCTGTGGACCTGAAAGAGATGCCCAGGTGATATCACAAACAAGATCTTGATAAAGGGTCTCGGCCCAAAATGTCGACTACTCTTTTCCATCGGTGCTGCCTGGCCTGCTGAGTTCCTCCAGCATTTTGTGTGTGTTGCACAGATGGTATGTTGCCTTCCAGGTGCCAGGGTCGGGATGTCTCGGCTCGGGTCCACAGCATTCGGAGGGAGAGAGTGAGCAACTGGAAATTGTGGTGTATATTGGTAGCAATAACATAGGTAGGAAAAGGGAGGAGGTCCTGAAGGGAGAATGGAGGGAGTTGGGTAGAGAGCTGAAAAGCAGGACCCCAGGGATTGTTGCCAAATGCTAGAGAGGGTAAGAATAAGGCGATTTGGCAAATGAGAGCATGGTTGAGGTGTTGGTGCAGGGGGCAGGATTTCAAATTTCTAGATCATTGGGATCTCTTTTGGGGAAGGTGTGACCTGTACAAAAGGGACAGAATGCACCTGAACCCAAAGGGGAACAATATCCTTGCAGGCAGGTTTGCTAAAGCTGTTGGGGAGGGTTTAAACTAATTTGGCAGGGTGATGGGAACCAGGTGATAGGGCTGAAGTTGGGGCAGTTGGTATACAAGGTGATGAAGTGTGCAGTGAGACTATAAGAAAGGACAGGCAGATGATGAGGCAACATTTCAGTCAGTGAGAGCAAAATCAAAAAGGGTGATGAATACAGGACTGAAGGTGTTGTATTTGAATGCAAGGAGTATGCAGAATAAGGTGGATGATTTTGGAGCGCAGTAACACATTGGCAGGCATGCATTTGCGGGTGTCACTGAGTCGTGGTTGAAAGAAGATCATAGTTTATATCCAAGGATTTACATTGTATTGGAAGGACATGTGGGTAGGCAGAAGAGGTGGGGTGGATCTGTTGGTAAAAAATGAAGTCAAATCCTTAGAAAGAGGTTACATAGTATCAGAAAATGTTGGATCTTGTGGGTAGAGTTAAGAATGTGCAGGGTAAGGGGACCTTGATGGGAGTTGTATATAGGTCTCTGAACCAGTAGCCAGGATGTGGATGAAAATTACAATGGGATATAGGAAAGACATGTAAAAAGGATAATGTTATGACAGTCATGGGGATTTCAATATGCGAGTGGATTGGGAAAATCCGGTTGGTGCTGGGTCCCAGAAGATGGAATTTGTAGATGGTATTTTAGAGCAGCTTGTGGTTGAGCCCACCAGGGGAAAGACAATTCTGGATTGGGTGAGGTGCAATGAACCAAATTTGATCAGGGAAACCTTAGGAGGCAATGATCATACTATGATAGACTCCACCCTGTAATTTGAGAGGGAGAAGATAGTCAGATGTATCAGTATTACACTGGAGTTAAGGAAATTACATAGGCATGAGAGAGGAGCTGGCCAAAGTTAGTATAGACAAAGGACATGCTGCATAGTGGATTTTCAGAAGTCCTTTCACAAGGTGCCACACATGAGGCTGCTTAACAAGATAAGAACCCATGGCAAAGAGTGGGAATAAAGAGGGCCTTTTCTGGTTGGCTGCTGTTAACTAGTGGTGTCCTGCAGGGGCCAGTGTTAGGATAGTTTCTGTTCAAATTAAATGTCAATGCTTTGGATGATGGAATTGATGACTTTGTGGCCAAGGTTGTGGATGGTATGAAGATGGGTGGAGTGGCAGGTAGTGATGAGGAAACGGGGAGATTGGGAGACTGGGCAATGAAGTGGCAAATGGAATATAGTGTAGGGAAGTGTGTGGTCAAGTACTTTGGTAGAAGGAATAAAGGCATAAACTATTTCCTAAATGGGGAGAAATTTCAAAAATCAGAAGTGTAAAGGGAATGGTAAGTACTCATGCAGGATTCCCTGATTCGGTGGTGAGGAAGACAAATGTAATGGTAGCATTCATCTTAAAAGGACTAGAATAGAAAAGCAAGGATGTAATACAGAAGCTTTGTAAGGTATTGTTCAGACAACACTAAGAGCATTGTGAGCAGTTTTGGGCTGTTATCTAAGAAATAATGTGCTGGCATTGGAGAGGGTCTAGAGGAGGTTCACAAGAATGATTCTGGGAATGAAAGGGTTAACGTATGGGTAGCGTTTGATAGCTCTGAGCCTGTGCTCACTGGCGTTTAGAAGAAGGAGTGGGGGTCTCACTGAAACCTATGAATATTGAAAGACCTTGATAGAACGGATGTCGAGAGGATGTGTCCTACAGTAGTGGAATCTAGGACTGGAGGGCACAGTGTCAGAATAGAGGGACATCCATTTATAACAGAGAAAGGAGGAAAGAATTTCGCTAGCCAGAGGAACTCATTGCCACAGATGGCTGTGGAGGTCAAGTCACTGGGTATATCTAAAGTGGAGGATTTTAGGTTCTTGATTAGTCAGGGTGTCAAGGATTATGGGGAGAAGATGGGAGACTGGGGTTGAGAGGGATAATAACTCATCCATGATGGAATGGTGGAGCAGACGCAATGGGCTGAATGGCCTAATTTTTCTCCTATGTCTTATGGTCTGAGCTAATTTATTTACATGGTACCATCGCCACTCATGTAGCCTCCTGTGGCAATGCACACTTCTGCTGTTTGAGGGGCTTCCCCACCATTGTCCACTCCTCCATGTCCAGTAGCAGAAGAACACAGGACTGTGGTCTTTCTCCACTGGCTGCAGCAAGTTTTAG